>NW_025047824.1:1022500-1040000 GCF_018831695.1 Puntigrus tetrazona
AGCGGCTTTTTTTGCATGAAGAGCTAACGATGATCCTCCGTTGGGCGCTGAACATCAAAGGTCCGCCTCCACCTGCATCTCCCTGCACCTGGATCACACAAACACTCTGCATTGTCCTCATCAGTATGTGTGTCTCGTGTCTCTCCCTGCCTCTCTCTCTCTCTCTCTCTCTCTCTCTCTCTCTCTCTCTCTCTCTCTCTCTCTCTCTCTCTCTCTCTCGCTCTCCTCTCTCTCTCTCTCTCTCTCTCTCTCTCTCTCTCTCTCTCTCTCTCTCTCTCTCTCTCTCTCTCTCTCTCTCTCTCTCTCTCTCTCTCTCTCTCTCTCTCTCTCTCTCTCTCTCTCTCTCTCTCTCTCTCTCTCTCTCTCTCTCTCTCTCTCTCTCTCTCTCTCTCTGTCTCTCTCTCTCTCTCTCTCTCTCTCTCTCTCTCTCTCTCTCTCTCTCTCTCTCTCTCTCTCTCTCTCTCTCTCTCTCTCTCTCTCTCTCTCTCTCTCTGTCTCTCTCTCTCTCTCTCTCTCTCTCTCTCTCTCTCTCTGTCTCTCTCTCTCTCTCTCTCTCTCTCTCTGTCTCTCTCTCTCTCTCTCTCTCTCTCTCTCTCTCTGTCTCTCTCTCTCTCTCTCTCTCTCTCTCTCTCTGTCTCTCTGTCTCTCTCTCTCTCTCTCTCTCTCTCTCTCTCTCTCTCTCTCTCTCTCTCTCTCTCTCTGTCTCTCTCTCTCTCTCTCTCTCTCTGTCTCTCTCTCTCTCTCTCTCTCTCTCTCTCTCTCTCTCTCTCTCTCTCTCTCTCTCTCTCTCTCTCTCTCTCTCTCTCTCTCTCTCTCTCTCTCTCTCTCTCTCTCTCTCTCTCTCTGTCTCTCTCTCTCTCTCTCTCTCTCTCTCTCTCTCTCTCTCTCTCTCTCTGTCTCTCTCTCTCTCTCTCTCTCTCTCTCTCTCTCTCTCTCTCTCTCTCTCTCTCTCTCTCTCTCTCTCTCTCTCTCTCTCTCTCTCTCTCTCTCTCTCTCTCTCTCTCTCTCTCTCTCTCTCTGTCTCTCTCTCTCTCTCTCTCTCTGTCTCTCTCTCTCTCTCTCTCTCTCTCTCTCTCTCTCTCTCTCTCTCTCTCTCTCTCTCTCTCTCTCTGTCTCTCTCTCTCTCTCTCTCTCTCTCTCTCTCTCTCTCTCTCTCTCTCTGTCTCTCTCTCTCTCTCTCTCTCTCTCTCTCTCTCTCTCTCTCTCTCTCTCTCTCTCTCTCTCTCTCTGTCTCTCTCTCTCTCTCTCTCTCTCTCTGTCTCTCTCTCTCTCTCTCTCTCTCTCTCTCTCTCTCTCTCTCTCTCTCTCTCTCTCTCTCTCTCTCTCTCTCTCTCTCTCTCTCTCTCTGTCTCTCTCTCTCTCTCTCTCTCTCTCTCTCTCTCTCTCTCTCTCTCTCTCTCTCTCTCTCTCTCTCTCTCTCTCTCTCTGTCTCTCTCTCTCTCTCTCTCTCTCTCTCTCTCTCTCTCTCTCTCTCTGTCTCTCTCTCTCTCTCTCTCTCTCTCTCTCTCTCTCTCTCTCTCTCTCTCTCTCTCTCTCTCTCTCTCTCTCTCTCTCTCTCTCTCTCTCTCTCTCTCTCTCTCTCTCTCTCTCTCTCTCTCTCTCTCTCTCTCTCTCTCTCTCTCTCTCTCTCTCTCTCTCTCTCTCTCTCTCTCTGTCTCTCTCTCTCTCTCTCTCTCTCTCTCTCTCTCTCTCTGTCTCTCTCTCTCTCTCTCTCTCTCTCTCTCTCTCTCTCTCTCTCTCTCTCTCTCTCTCTCTCTCTCTCTCTCTCTCTCTCTCTCTCTCTCTCTGTCTCTCTCTCTCTCTCTCTCTCTCTCTCTCTCTCTCTCTCTCTCTGTCTCTCTGTCTCTCTCTCTGTCTCTCTCTCTCTCTCTCTCTCTGTCTCTCTCTCTCTCTCTCTCTGTCTCTCTCTGTCTCTCTCTCTCTCTCTCTCTCTCTCTCTCTCTCTCTCTGTCTCTCTCTCTCTCTCTCTCTCTCTCTCTCTCTCTCTCTCTCTCTCTCTCTCTCTCTCTCTCTCTCTCTCTCTCTCTCTCTCTCTCTCTCTCTCTCTCTCTCTCTCTCTCTCTCTCTCTCTCTCTCTCTCTCTCTCTCTCTCTCTCTCTCTCTCTCTCTCTCTCTCTCTCTCTCTCTCTCTCTCTCTCTCTCTCTCTCTCTCTCTCTCTCTCTCTGTCTCTCTCTCTCTCTCTCTCTCTCTCTCTCTCTCTGTCTCTCTCTCTCTCTCTCTCTCTCTCTCTCTCTCTGTCTCTCTCTCTCTCTCTCTCTCTCTCTCTCTGTCTCTCTCTCTCTCTCTCTCTCTCTCTCTCTCTCTCTCTCTCTCTCTCTGTCTCTCTCTCTCTCTCTCTCTCTCTCTCTCTCTCTCTCTCTCTCTCTCTCTCTCTCTCTCTCTCTCTCTCTCTCTCTCTCTCTCTCTCTCTCTCTCTCTCTCTCTCTCTCTCTCTCTCTCTCTCTCTCTCTCTCTCTCTCTCTCTCTCTCTCTCTCTCTCTGTCTCTCTCTCTCTCTCTCTCTCTCTCTCTCTCTCTCTCTCTCTCTCTCTCTCTCTCTCTCTCTCTCTCTCTCTCTCTCTCTCTCTCTCTCTCTCTCTCTCTCTCTCTCTCTCTCTCTCTCTCTCTCTCTCTCTCTCTCTCTCTCTCTCTCTCTCTCTCTCTCTCTCTCTCTCTCTCTCTCTCTCTCTCTCTCTCTGTCTCTCTCTCTCTCTCTCTCTCTCTCTCTCTCTCTCTCTCTCTCTCTCTCTCTCTCTCTGTCTCTCTCTCTCTCTCTCTCTCTCTCTCTCTCTCTGTCTCTCTCTGTCTCTCTCTCTCTCTCTCTCTCTCTCTCTCTCTCTCTCTCTCTCTCTCTCTCTCTCTCTCTCTCTCTCTCTCTCTCTCTCTCTCTCTCTCTCTCTCTCTCTCTCTCTCTCTCTCTGTCTCTCTCTCTCTCTCTCTCTCTCTCTCTCTCTCTCTCTCTCTCTCTCTCTCTCTCTCTCTCTCTCTCTCTCTCTCTCTCTCTCTCTCTCTCTCTCTCTCTCTCTCTCTCTCTCTCTGTCTCTCTCTCTCTCTCTCTCTCTCTCTCTCTCTCTCTCTCTCTCTCTCTCTCTCTATATCTCTATAAATATATCTCTCTCTCTGTCTCTCTCTCTCTCTCTCTCTCTCTCTCTCTCTCTCTCTCTCTGTCTCTCTCTCTCTCTCTCTCTCTCTCTCTCTCTCTCTCTCTCTCTCTCTCTCTCTCTCTCTCTCTCTCTCTCTCTCTCTCTCTCTCTCTCTCTGTCTCTCTCTCTGTCTCTGTCTCTCTCTCTCTGTCTCTCTCTTAATGCTAATAGGAGCTGCTTGCCGCATTGTCCTCAAACGCTGGTCTGAAATCTGTACGTGAAGTGAGAATCTCCCGGGATCTCCCAATCTCTCTCACGTTCTTCTATCATATGCTCCTTTCGCTGCTTGCTTTTTTGGGTGTTCGCCGTTCATGCTCAGATACTTAAACGGCGTTGGGCTGCAAAAAGTGAATCCGTTAGGACCAGAAAACGAGAAAGACGCTTCATTAAATGTTTTATTTTTAATTGAAGGATCGGATCAGAGGTTCCCAATTTTTCAGGCGAAGCCCTGTGACTTATAGACAACTACCGTGTTTAATAACTTGTATCTTTTTTGCAAATTTAGATGAAATTTGTGATTATAGGTGAAGCTAAACGGTACGACCCACAGCGGGACTTTTATAGACAGAAGAATGAAAAAGGGAGAATGAGTAAAATTTGTGTGAATAATAATCATGTAATCCATAAAAGTAAACTGTAATATATGTTTAATATATAAAATATATATGTATATATAATTGCATGTTCATTCCATATTTTTTTACATTCCTATAACCCTTTGATATCATCTTATTCTCATATTAATCTTTTTAAACCTTTTTCTTCCATAAAATTTCATGTATTTAATGCATGTTTAATGTATTTTAATTTATTTTCATTTAATAATGCCTAGCAGTAATCTTAAAAGTAATCTTTAGCACGCCTTAAATAATAACATGCATAAGAAAGAAATATGAATCTGTTTATTATTACACTATGTATTAAAACTGTGTGATGCCTACATTTAATTTTAGCTTTTAGCATTTAATTTTATTGACCGTTTTTACCTTAGACAAAATATTACATTTCGCATACATATTACATATTTCATCAACACTCACTTTAAGTTAATCTTTTAAAATAAAATTTACTTGAATTTGTAACTTAAAAACCCTATTAAAAGTATCTCAGAATAATAATATTGATAAGAAAAAAAACTAAATCTAATATATATATGTGTGTGTGTGTGTGTGTGTTTGTCATACTGTACAATAAGTCGTAATGCCTAAATTATATTTTATTTCTTTATTTCGACCAAACCGTATAAATAAAAGGCATTTCATTTAGACAAAAAAATTTTTACTTAATATTTTTTATGATATAACACACCGGCTGCTATCATGTCCCATTAGTTAATATCATTAACTGTCATTTTTCCTGCCATTTTTGATTTATTTATTTTTCCCTCTGGCCTTCCCCGTGACCTTCCCCGTGACGATCCGACAGCGGCGCCGGTTTAATCGGGTTTTCAGTGTGGCCATGCTTGGTAAAGACCGTCCCACCGTCCTGCGCTGATCAGTTACTCACCTACTCCAAGCGTTGTCCTTTTTCACATGCGTGTCTGACGAGATCGATTTTTTTCTTCCTGGACCTGGTCCAGTCGAAGTCTCCGTTTGATCTCACCGATGTCTTAAGAAAATAAATGGAGTTCGTAGTTCTCAAGGAGCCTTCGAAAGGAAGTACTTTAGCAGTGTTTCCATCCAACAACGTGCATAAAAAATATGCATAAACTCCTATATTTTTACATTTCTCCATGCGCATTGAAAAAAAGCCTCATTCACAGCATCTATATGTTGTTTTGGTCATTCTGAAATGATAAAATCTATAAAGACATAGTTCTAAAAATCGTTTTCGGTGTTAAAGACGAGCATCGTTCAGCTATATCGATAAAGGCACAGAGCAACGATATTGTTGAGATCATTTCCAGCCGATGAACGATGCAAACATTGACGACCAATCAGGATCAACCCTGCCATCACGCGCTTGAGAATTCAATCAACAGACGATATAAAGTCAAATATAGTTATAAATATACTTTCTTATAAAGTTTTATAAAAATAGGTCTTTACACAAAACTCTGCATTTATTGTAAGTAATTTATTATAAATGAAAATCATTATATCCTTGCTTTCTTAGAGATTTAGCGGCAGTTTTCAGCAAGTGACTCGTTGGGAAAAAACGGTGCTTTATTCGCAAGTGCGCTATTTCAGTTTTGAAGTTAAATTTGCATCTTTGGATAGAAACATAGCTACTGAGATTTCTTCAGAAAGACGTGTTTTTATTATATTTTAGACTTGAGTTGAGGTTGGACTTTGCTCTCCATTTGATCTCATTGATGTCTAAGAGAGACTTGAGATTCTCATCCACATCTCAAATAATGTTTTCCCCCTAAACATCCTTACATGAACCACAAGGCAACGTGTTGATTGAAGACAAGTGTTTTGACTGCAGGCATCTGAGCATAGCTTGAGGTGATCGGTAATGCGTCATTTCAAATCTCGGTTTTATCTTTTAAAAACAGACTCAGATGAGTTCATAGCTCTCGATTATTTATTTAGGTTTCACATTCATGACGGTTGTATGAGTTCGCATTTAGAGCTCTTGGAATATACAAATAGTTTTTTTCTCTACAGAAAGGTCTCAACTTGATCTCATAAAAGTATGTATTTTTGGGCGAGACCGCTTTAGCGTGGCTCACTATACGTTTCACAGCAGTTTCAACGAGAAATGCTAACACAGGTTCAATACGTGACCCCTGGCACATTTTTATTACGTTGATATAGGTACATATTGCCGACTTTCAGAAACTATCCATGGACTGTTGCTAAAAGTTAACGCTCTATCATGTAGGAAATATGCCCTACACAAAATGAAAAGTGTTAGCAAACGCAAAACGCATTTCTTGATGCAACCGTGTCATTTCAACTTCCTTTTTTTTCCACAGAAGCGTGTGGTTAAACGGGATTGAACCTTAGCTCATCGTCTCTGCACTCCGAACAAAAACCCGTAGATACGAAACTGGATATGTGCGATGCTAATGTTGGCTAAAAAGTGCTCCCTTGTACGTTTACGCCACGAGGCCAGGTAGAAAGGTCTCTGTTTAATCCCATTGATGCATAAGAGGCACTTCTGAGAAGATAAAGAGATCTCATCTCAGATTTCTCCGTCCTGCGTGCGAGAGAACCGTCCGCCTGCCGCAAGAGATGAATACGGCGAGTTATTAAGCCTCTTCCACAGACGTCGAGCGTTACGTATGAATTTCTGGAGAGCAGGGCGCTAAGTAGCCATTAGCTCCTGGATGAACCCCCGATGCTGAGATTCAGAGCTTCTTTCACGACTCTAAATAAACTCAAGTTCCCACCGCAATCATCACGGGCGGCTTCGAGACTGACAGGCTGGAAATGGGATTTTGCCGGCGAGCGGATGAATCTCTAAATGGGGAAGGCAGGAGGGATATTTGGCCATTTACCCCATAAAGATTTCATTTGACAACCCTTCAACCTCCACCCACAGCTGCGATATCTGCGTGAATGTGTGTGTGTGTGTGTGTGTGTGTGTGGGCTAGCGAGTAAATCAAGCGTCAGTCTGACTTGTTATAGTCTGGTTTGGTGTCTTGAGTGGGTCTTGCAGGTAGAAGACACCTACAGACTACAAACTTTCATGTGTGGGCGAGTGTGAATTAGACAGCTGTAAGGTGCCCAATCCGTGACAGCAAAATGGATATCAGTGCAAATGGCGAAAATATATTCCCACATTTATTCCCAGATGGCGCGTTTTTTCTTTCGGATGCAAAACACAGCTTGTCGCAAATGTCTTTAGTGTCTTTTGTCTTTTGTCTTTAGTGAACGCGATTCTGCGTGTGTTTGGTAATGTGTGTTTTGACTGGCTTTCCATTTTTGCTGGGTTGCACAGTTTTGGGATTTAAATCTCTTCTTAAATCAGTATGTTGTGTTTTTCTCACACATCCCTTTAAAAAATAAACTGTATGCATTTTACCCGTGCACTCATAGAAATCAAATGTATTGGATTGCGTTATATTATTATTGGCGTATATTATATTATTGTGGTGTATTATTACTTTATTTATTTAATTATACATTAACGCATGAACATACAATAATTCAGAATATTTATCATAAAACATTAAATATATTATTATTGAAATATCGTATTTGTAGCTTAAATTTCTTGAAATGTCTTAATTGAAATGGAGAAAAAGTCAAATTAATTATTTTTGTTTATTATATTTATACTTGCTTAAATGTAAAAGTTTAAATGTATTAAAAGTTATTAATTTAAATGATAATTTAGAAGTGTTATATTACTATTGTGGTATATTATTATTTATTTTTATTTAATTGTACATTGAAGTAACGAGTAATATTAAATAACTAGGCCTACTTGGTATAGGGTTAGAATTAGGATTAGGCTTTGGTTCAGTATTAAATGCATAATTTGTAATAATGCAAAATTATGACATTATGGACAACCGTTGCTGAATTAAAAGACATCATATCAGGGTTAACTTGAAAATAAAATATGTAATAATGATAAGTAAATATATCTTTTTTCACTCATTGTTTGATCAGACTTTGCAATAAATTGTAAAATATTGTAATATTTTTTATTTATAATTGTGGTTTTACGTAAATCCTTTTTTCACTCAGCATTTAATCTCTTAATGAATGCAACAAATAATTATGAATTATTATATAACTGACTAGGTAACTGACTGACAACAGATATCAAATATTTTAACGCTAAACTATTTTATGATCAACTAAAATGAAAAGACTGTCTATATATCCCAGAGCATTAAACTGATGGTCCGAAATGATTTGCTGTGCCGATGCAAATCATAAGAAGTAGAACCTTCTTCATTTGTAAAATAGTCTGATTTTGTCGCTGTTTGCTGGCGAAGCAGGAGCCGCTAAAATAAGCCCCTGACCCCGTGACATCAGTTCCTTTCAGCGTTTTCTTCTGCTCATATTGCTGTTAGTGCCCGCAGAGAATGTGTTTATGAATAATTTAGAGGTCCTTCACAAGAGGGCCTCGAACTGGGTCTCTCTGAGAAACGACGTTGACGGACCTTAACGGAGACGTTTTGGAGCCGTAGAATATTTGCCATTTCTTTTCTTTGTTTCTTAACATTTCGGGTTAATGCAGCGGACGCTCTGCCTCCTCGAGGATGTCGTAGCGGTATCTCAGTGCGAACATAGAAAAGCAAGGATGTCTGTTTGCTGACGTCGTTGCGTGCGATTCGGTTTCTCCGCAGTGTGTAATTCCCATCGGAAACCAGATAGTTCAAATACAGATTGCCCCTGGTGGCAGATAATCTCATTACACCGTTACGCTACCAAAAATGCATCGGTAATTAAAAGAAGCTGTGTAGTTTTCAAGAAAAATCTTATTATTATTATTGTTTCTTATTTTTGAGAAAAAGTTGAGAAAACTCAAAAATGTGCTTGAAGCTGCTCACCTTAAAATTTTAAGTTGGCTCAACTAATTTTTTTTTAAAATGTGAAAGTTTTTTACAAATATTTATTCTGATCAATTAAGTGCATATCAAACTATAACTGTGATTTTTATTATTATTATTATTATTATTATTATTATTATTATTATTATTTTTGAGAAAAAGTTGAGAAAACTCAAAAATGCGCTTGAAGCTGGTCTCCTTAAAATTTTAAGTTGGCTCAACTAATTTTTTTTTAAATGTGAAAGTTTTTACAAATATTTATTCTGATCAATTAAGTGCATATCAAACTATAACTGTGATTTATTATTATTATTATTATTATTATTATTATTATTATTATTTATTTTTTTTAGAAAAAGTTGAGAAAACTCAAAATGTGCTTGAAGCTGGTCAGCTAAAAATTTTAAGTTAGCTCAACTAAATTTTTTTGAAGCTGGTCTCAAAATGTGAAAGTTTTTTACAAATATTTATTCTGACCAATTAAGTGCATATCAAACTATAACTGTGATTTATTATTATTATTATTATTATTATTATTATTATTATTATTATTATTATTATTATTCCTATATCAAAAATATCAAACAGGTGTGTAAGTTATAGGACTAAAGAAAAAACAAAAAGTCTAGCAAAATGTATGAATCCTGCGCACTGCTAGCTTGCAAATCATATTAAAATAATAAATAATTTTACAGTTTTTGTGATTCACGTAATCGCATCAAAACGCTGACTTGTCTTAGGTACCACATTAAAACCTATTTTATTATAAACTAGTAACTGAATTAAATGTAAACTAAATTAAACTATGCAACAGTTAAAAAGAAACAATAATAAAAACAAAGCTACTAAGAATAGTATCTTTATGATAATGAAATAATGCAGTCAAATGAAGGATGGGACTCATGAGGGGGGGTTTACTATTGCACAAGACATTTTTATCAATTCATTTTCATTTACACTCATATTTTCTTGTTAGTTTTCCAAGCTTATCTTCAAAGAGGCACATCTGACCCCAAACGCTGTCTGTGAAGATGAAAAAGACAGGGTGAAGAAACGCTCTCTTGTAAATCAAATAAATGAGCTATTTCTAAGAGCGCTAGTGGAAGTATCAAAGCTTTCTCAGGCGTCGATCACGGCGGCTGACGGTATGTGTTTCTGAAACAGAGCCCAGCGGCGCTGAATAATTGACGATATTTGCTTTTGCATAGTCATGCTTTGGATGAGAGTGTGTTTATGTGTTTCTTCACCTGATCTCACAAAACAGGCTCCTTTAAGAACCGGTGCCTCCTTTCTTTTTGCACTTTAATGGAGGTTTCAGCGCTCAGCTTCAGTTCTGTCGCTCGTTTAGTTTGGGTCGTATTGTGGTGGTTACTGCAAAAGGTGATCTACCTCTAACTGTGAGCGTTGGCGTTTGTCAATGTCAGTTGCTTGGCCGGAGAGCAGAAAGCACGTGAAGCCAAATCATTGCACCGACCGAGCAGCTGCCGTTGAAATGCATGGAAAGAAATGCATTGAAATAGCGGGTTGAAATAGTTCACCCAAAAACGAACAATTTTTAAAACCGCTCACCCTCAGAACGTCCTCTTTCTTCAGCAGATTTGGAGAAATGTGGTATTACGTGACTTGCTCACCAACGGGTGTGAATGGGTGCCGTCAGAAGTAGAGTCCAAACAGCTATGCTCCGATACTCCACAGTGATGCAAAAGCTGTTTGGACTCTCATTCTAACGGCACCCATTCACATCCATTGGTGAGCAAGTCCCGTAATTCTACATTTCTCCAAAACCTGCTGAAGCCACAAGACGTGTTTACATTTTTTTAATATAATAATAATATTTGTCTTCGTAGACATTAACCTTTGTCTGTTGTTGTTTATTATACCGTATAACCGTCTCGCAGACTATGAATATGCATATGCTCATTTCCAAAAATATTCAATGTGCAGCAATGCATTGAATAATTAAATCGGAATGCAATGCATTCGACTGTACATTTCCAGTGAGACAAATCAAGTCCTCTAAGCGTCATATTTAATTGTTCCGGCGAGAGTTTTAACGCAAAATAGCATTAAAGCTAATAGCTGAAAGCCTTCGCAGACAACGGTGTGGAACGATACTGCAGCTAATGATGCATTAAATCTGGGTAAGATGGTGATCTGCATGCATGTGACCTATGCGTTTTAGATTTTGTGTATGTTTAGTGCCACAGCAACGAGCCAAATTGATTCACGTGCACTGAAATATAACGTGCATGCACGACAGCCACTGTTACTGTAATGCACTCAACCGTTTTAATTGCAATAAATAATGCTGCTTTTATACCGGCTTTCATTTTCAATACCGCTGTGCACAAAATATTCAGCTCCCAGCAAAACCGGCTGGCTTACGAAATAAAGGTCCCTTTTTTTATTGCATTGTTTCTTTTTGGTGACAGGAGTAATTGATCAAAGCCGGAATTCGAATCGCCGCGTTCGGGGACGGAGAGACCCTCGGTTCGCTTTCATCGGATTTTGGGGGGCCGAGCGGATCGCATCGCTTTGTTTATCGAATCTGCTACCGAATTCATTTGGTTCAGACCCCGGCACAATAAAAGCCAAATTACACCCCCGAGGGAAATGTTTAAAGATATTTAATCAGGACGGGATCGGAATTAATTTCGGGGAGACTCCCGGGGAAGCTTCGCCCCCGAACTCAATCAGAGTGTTTCTCAGACCTTGAAATGATTGTCAACGGAGAACCGCTATCAGACAAACATTTAAGCTTGCTAAATCTTGTTCGGTCCGGGAAGGTTTATCTAAAACGGCGTCACTTTTAATCATATTTAGAAGCTGAATAAACGATGGGCGCTCTGGATCGCATCGGTTTACAAAAAAACACCAAACGACGAACGTTTAGCGAGTCATGGGTCTCTTGATCGTGCTATTATATTCTGGCTAATTATCTGTGAAGATTAATTTCATCCTCTTAAAAATGAACGTGAAAGAGCCCGGAGGTTCTGATTCGAGCTGTCTGTCGTCTGCTTTCAGGATGCCACAAAGCGCCGGGAGGATTGGGCTGTATCTGTGGAGCGCTCCGGACCGTCCGTCCCGTCTCACGCCGTGCTGAGCATGTAAAGATCCGGACTGAGGTAAGAAGACTTTCATTAAAGCGCTTCTCAACTGGCTCGGGTTTCACAGCTAGTGCTGAATGAACACAGTAAAATAAAAAGAAATCTATTCATGTCGTTGTTATCATCATCATTTGTAGCCTGGATTTATTTTTGGATAAATAAAATAAATGATTGTTAAATCAAATAAAATTATTGTTTAAAATATTGCTTATTTATTATGTGCGTTATTTGTATTTTTTAAATAATTAAATTAAAATAAATGCCTTATTAAATTCAATTATTGTTTAAACACACACACATAAACATGCAATGGTTCTGAATATTTATTATGAAACATTAAATATATTATTATTGAAATATCGTATTTGTGGCTTAAAAATGTATCTTGAAATGACTTCATTGAAATGGAAAAAAAGTCAAATAATGTTTCATTTTGGTTTATTATATTTATATGCGCTTAAATGTAAAAGTTTAAATGTATTAAAAGTTATTCATTTAAATTCTAATTTAAAAGTGCTATATTGTTAAAAAAAAATTACGTATGATATTTATGGCATGAGTATTGTAGTGTAGTATTTAATAAATAATTTTTAAATATTTTTATACAACAATTTTTTTTTAATAATTAATTTCATATAATAGGAAATAATTGAACTTAAACTGCATGCCATGCAGGCCTGTTTTCTTATTGCGTCTTTATTTATTTATATTAGATCTTTGATTTTAATTACTACAACCAACAACAAAAGATATGAGAATGATTTTCTCCTCCCCTAAAATAAGTGAATATTTCAATTGAACGTGCTGTTCTTAATATGCACAATTATTTTCTTAGATGCAGTTTATTTTTGCGCGTACTGCATCATTTTTTGGTGACGCACCAGTTGAGAAGCTCTGTTTTCCTTCACGCTCGTCTTTAAACACCAGCGTCGCGCGTTATTGTTCACTTCCTCGGCGCGGTGGCCTTGATTGCGCCGATCCGCCGCATTCGTAATGTACTTGAGAGCGGCGAGATCGAGTCTGTGCTCTGGCAGTCTCGTTCAATCAATAATGAAACGAGGTCTTTGTCTAGCACCCCGTCGGACGTGACTTTCTGCTCAGATCCACGTGATTCCGGGGCTCCGAGCTCAGACGCTGTTGTCGAAAAGACGAACGACTTCTGGTGGACTATAAACGTATTCGTCTATAGGACGTCTCCTGACGGCGGCCGCGGCCGACGTCGCCAACAAAAGCCAATTTGATTTAACCTCCGAAGAGCTTCGTGACATGCTCGGTTTTTTTTCTAGCTGGTTCTAAAGCATTGGTGAGATTGAATGAGGGGCCCCCGGGGGCCGGTCTTGTATATGAAGAGTCAAACATGGAGATTTGTGTGCAGATTGATGGGCCGCCTGCCAATAGTTCATCAGCAGGCTGTACGCTCAGCCGCTCGCTCCGGCTCAGATTTATGATGTCATAATGCCGATGAGTGACCTCCAGTGAGGCAAAACCAGCGCTGCACTTTCATCACTTTGATGGGAGAGGCGTCTTTAACTTTGCCAATAACTTTAAGATGGACGATCCATCCCAAACTACAACTTCAAAGGATCTGTGTTGGATTGTGTGCTGTGGGGTTGTAAGATGACTTGAGTAAGCTATGGTTATGTTGCATACAATTTATATCTCTGCAGTGTTTCATTTTTATTATTTGTATTTTTTTTCAGTTTTATATGTGTATATACAGTATATGTGTATATATATGTATATATGTATGTATATATATATATATATACAAAATACAAAAACATATATTTTGGATGTGATAAATCACAGTGAATCATTTGACAGCATATATATATATATATATATATATATATATATATATATATATATATATATATATATATATATATATATATATAAGATGCATTAAATTAATCAAACTGTGTGTGCGTGTGTAAATTGATACTATAGATATATAGATAAATATGACTAAATGCAGAATTAAATTCAAAGGACAGGATGACCTGATGTTTTATTTGTGTCCAGTGATCACGTGACATGATGAAGTACTAAACACTTTAATGCAGTGTGTTTCATTCATACCCGACGCCGGAGGGTGCTCTCGAGCACCAAGTCAAAGGTAGACAGAACTAATAAATTACCACGTGCCAGGAAATCCATAATATGGACAAAAGCATCTAGCTGCTGCCGTTTACTGAATAAAAAGCAGAAATGTTTTGACTAAATGAAGCGCATGAATCACGCAGGGCTAACCGACGTTGCCTTTATTACAGTACAGAAAGCGCTAAGCCTTTGTCATATAAAAATCGGTCATATATAAGAAAAATATTATGTTATAGAAAGTTATTGGTTATTGTTCAGCGGCGTATTTGATTTCTTAGCCAAAGGAAGTAATGAGAGATATAAAAATACTATGTCATTAGAGATGTCTGTTCCTCTCACTTCTTAAAAAATAACGACAGCGCCTCTGGTTATACGACTCAAAAGAGTTCAACTTAACACTAACATTCTTGCAGAGATTCTTTCTTTATGAATTTATCAATAAATAGTTAGGACTTGAGCGCGTTAAAACCTAGAGATGAGGATATACGGTATTTACCTCGTTCACACGTGATGCTGGCATTTGTGATGAAACTGTGATCGTGGCATTTGCTAGTTAGCATGTTAGCATCCCTGATGGAAAACCCACAGCCGCTAGCTTAAGCTCCTTTAAAACGCATGCATTTTAATTAAGCAAAAAAGTGGTTATTTTTTCATCTTCCATTTATTTTATGCATGCATTCTGTGGTTGTTCTGAAAAATCCGTTTAGAGATGTTTACCTGCATGCAGCATTAAAGCTGAACACACAGAGACAGATTAACATCAGCGGCGTGCTGCGGAAGCACTCAATCAACTTTTTTTTTCAGAAACTAACTTTTAGAAAATGTGAGTGTAGTTCATTCCACAATTAGTGTTTTTCAATGTTTTGGTGTTTGGAGTTGTAACTTGTTTTCTGTTTAGTTGCTAGGGTGTCTCGGGTGTTTTAATGTGTTGCTATGCCGTTTCTAGGCTGATATGAGGATGTTCAACTTCTGTTCAGTTGCTATGGTGTTCTGGGTGTGTTTTAGTATGTTGCTATGCAGTTTCTAAGGTGTTATGACTGTTTAAATACATTTTTAATGCGGTTGCTAAGATGTCAATTTCTGCGCTCACTGTTGCTATGGTGTTTTGGGTGTGTTTTAATGTTTTGCTATTCAGTTTCTAAGGTGTTATGACTGTTTAAACACATTTGTAATGCGGTTGCTAAGATGTCAATTTCTGCACACACTGTTGCTGTGGTGTTCTGGATGTGTTCTAGTATGTTGCTATGTAGTTTCTAAGGTGTTATGACTGTTTAAATACATTTTTAATGCGGTTGCTAAGATGTCAGTTTCTCCCCACACTGTTGCTATGGTGTTCTGGGTGTGTTTTAATGTTTTGCTATTCAGTTTCTAAGGTGTTATGACTGTTCAAATACATTTTAAAGGTGTTTTGACTGTAAAAAGACATTTTTAATATGGTTGCTAAGATGTCAATTTCTGCACACAGTTGCTATGGTGTTCTGGGTGTGTTTTAATGTTTTGCTATGCAGCTTTTAAGGTGTTATGACTGTTTAAATACATTTTAAAGGTGTTTTGACTGTAAAAATACATTTTTAATATGGTTGCTAAGATGTCAATTTCTGCACACACAGTTGCTATGGTGTTCTGGGTGTGTTTTAATGTTTTGCTATGCCGTTTCTAAGGTGTTATGACTGTTTAAACACAATTTTTAATGCATTCGCTGAGGTCACACTGTTGCTATGGTGTTCTGGGTGTGTTTTAGTATGTTGCTATGCAGTTTCTAAGTTGTTATGGCTGTTTAAACACATTTTTAATGCGATTGCTAAGATGTCAGTTTCTGCGCACACAGTTGCTATGGTGTTCTGGGTGTGTTTTAATGCTTTGCTATGCAGCTTTTAAGGTGTTATGACTGTTTAAATATATTTTAAAGGTGTTTTGACTGTAAAAATACATTTTTAATATGGTTGCTAAGATGTCAATTTCTGCACACAGTTGCTATGGTGTTCTGGGTGTGTTTTAATGTTTTGCTATGCCGTTTCTAAGGTGTTATGACTGTTTAAATACACTTTAAAGGTGTTTTGACTGTTAAAACACATTTTTAATACGGTTGCTAAGATGTCAGTCACAGTTGCTATGGTAATCCGAGTGTGTTTTAGTATGTTTCTAGTTTCAAGCTGATTTTATATGGCTGCTACGAGGAAAAATTCTATATAGTTGCTAGGTTTTCTGGGTGTTTTAGTGCATTGCTGTGCAGTTTCTAGGTTGCTACGACCTCTTAAACACATTTCTATGTGGTTGTTAAAATGTTAATTTCTATTCAGTTGCTAGGGTGTTTTTGGGTGTGTTTCAGTGTGTGTAGCTATGCAGTGTTTAGTCTAGTATGTCTGGGTGTTTTTTGTTTTGTTTCGTTTCGTTTCGTGTTGCTCTGTGGTTCCCAGGGATTCACTTTGTGCATAAACCCAAGGTATTCTGAGTCGCATGACTGGCACGAAGCGTCCCTGTGATCTTCTGGTCCCTAGTTACGGCTCACGTACCTCCTTCAGTGTGCATCCCTGCGCTTTCTTCACCTGTTTTCCGGCCCAGCGTGCTCCGGCCGTTCAGTTAGTAAACTAACAGCGCGTGCTCTTCAACAGCAGCACACATGATTTGAGGGATCATTCGTGTCCGTGGAGCCAACAGTGCAGGATGGGTTATGTCTTAGCTAACACCACTTATCTCTGTATCCAGCCGTGTGTCTGCGTGGGACAGAAACAGTGCGACTGGTATTATGGGATGTCATTGCGAGTGTGGATGTCCTCTGCGCTTCATCCTCGGGCGAAATGATTCAGCAGCTTCGCATAAGAACGACAGCAGATTAACGTTCAGCAGAATCGCCGCATAAACGCACACATTAGCGGTTCACTGCGTTTGAAAGACTCTTGTCAGAGGACGCGACCGAGGCTAAAAGTACGCGCTCTTTAACTTTTGTTCAGACCATGTCGATAACAGATCGATCGAGCTCCCACGCGGTGCGCGGGATCGCAGATTAATTCCTGCAGTTTTTCCGTCTGCGATTATTGCAGAGGAGTGTTGCTCGCGCTAGTCTCTTTCACTCTCGTTCTGTTCAGCGTGCGAGGGTTTTTCGAGATATACTGTAAATGCAGATATGGAGTGAGGTCTCAACATGTCACATAACATTAAAATTTCTCTCTGAGTCACCCTCCTTTTGCTTGCGTTCATGCCAGGGGAAAAACAAACTGAAAGGGATGCTGGGAGGTTTGAGCGCTAGCGTGAATTTATCTTTTATTTCTGTATTTTGTGAAGAAATTGTGAGCTTCACTTGTCTGCGCTGAACGCCATGCGAGCGTGCTGAGGGCGGACAGTCGTTGCTACGCAGCGGCTAATTGTTCTGAGAGGTTGTCAGGGTGTTGCTAGGTGGTTGGTTTTGACATTTGAGATGGACTTGCACGCCGTGCAGTATCGAGACGGCTCCCTGGAGGTGATGTTGATTTTAATCGAGGTGGCAAACACGGTGCTGACACTTAAGGAATTATAAAAGGACGGAAATTGAAAGAAAATCGAAGAACGTTTTTGCGAAGTCGAGTTCGTATGGATGGATGAACAAGTGACAGAAACTAATGCTAAGAAGAATGATCAAACCAGGTAGATGGTATGTGATATAGTATATGTGTATGAGACGTATATTTGCAAAAACATATTGAACAATTTTCAAAAACTACGTTTTATTGCGC
>NW_025047824.1:1045000-1090000 GCF_018831695.1 Puntigrus tetrazona
TTGCATCGCGAATGCTCTGCAGTGAATGGGTGCCGTCAGAACGAGAGTCCAAACAACTGATAAAAACATCGCAGTAACGCGCGCCGCTCCAGTCCGTCACTTAATGTCTCCAGAAGCCAAAAGGTGCATATTCGTAACAAACGAATCCAACATTTAGACGTTTTCCTGGCGTGTCTATAATCCATAGCGATGCTTCCTCCAGTGAGAAACGTCATTTCGTCTCCATCAGGAGAGAAATCTGCACAGATTTACAAGCAAAAACAGCTCTAAACAAGTACGCGTGTGGATTTTGAGGATGTGTTAATATGGTTTATCACAGAATTAAACGTCTTGACGCGTTTGCTTTTAACAAACACACAGATTTCGGCTTCACGGGCGGACTGGAGCGGCGTGTATCACTGCGATGTTTCCATCAGCCGTTTGGACTCTCGTTCTGACGGCACCCATTCACTGAGCAAGATCCATTGCTGAGCAAGTGACGCGATGCTAAATATCTCCAAATGTGATGAAGAAACAAACTCATCCACATTTTCATTTTTTCACCAGCCCAAAACGACACATACAGCACACATACGCATTTCGACAATGTTTCTAAAAAATGATTTCTTTGTGTCAGGGACAAGTAATTATGTCGCGGCCCCTTTAAGAACAAGCGTTCCGTTTTTCATGCACACAATCACATCTGATCTACGGATTACAGTGCGACGTATTAATATTTTTTATGAATGTAGCACACATCATTTGTGTCACTCATACGGAACGGCATCAAACTTTGCCCTCCGGCTCTTTTTCCTCTCCGTGCACGACTGGTGCTCGGCTGTTTAATTACCCAGAATGCATTGTAGCGCACCGGGCCGCAGGGCGAAGAAGGCCGTTTCGAAAGATTTGTTTTCCTTCTCCGGCGTAAATACGAATGCGGTTTTCTCCACTGACCTGTGAAGAGATTTGCCTGCGATGGTGCACGGACTAATCTGACACGCTGCAGTAACTGCGCCGCGCGGAGAGCACTGAAATATTGATGCTTTTTCTATCACGTAGCATATTAATCGCACATCATTTGCATTATTAATCGAACTTTATCCCTCTCAGATCACTTTCATCTGTAGTTTTTAAACGATTCCTGTTAATCAGCCCCCGATTCTGGAGGGTTTTTCCTGCGAGGCGTTGTAATGGAAACTCTTTGGTTCCCTCGTGAGTTTTCTGATGGGCTGTAAACGCTTCCGGCTGATGTTTCACGTCTCATTATTTTCAGAGAGTATATGTGAAGTGTCTAAAGAGCGGTTATTGACAGGCGGTTTTGTTTGCTAAAAATGGATCTAGAGGGCCCTCGAACGCTGTGGCGGCACCAAAAAAAAAAAAAAAAAAAAAGGAGAAATCTGTCGTTTTTTTAATTGTGCGTTTGCTTCCAGTGGGGAAGAGTTTCCGTTTGGGTCTGTTCCTCGTCAAGACGTCCATCTCAAGGCTCTGTGAAATACGTTGTACTCCTTAAAGAATGCTTTTTTCTGAAGGTTCGTGATCTGAAAGCATCACGGGCTTATACAGTTTAGTGCTGTATTTAAAATGTGAAAAATCTTTTATTAAAACATTTTTTGTATTATTGATTTTAGTATTAAAAAGAGTTTCTTATTAATAGAAATCATTAGAATCATTAGAAATATAATATATTCTAATATTCTAGTAATATGCATGCTAGTAAGCAACTAATAGGTGTAACTGTAAATTAACCAGCAACCTGATCACCAATAACCAACGTTATATTCATATAATATATATATATATATATATATATATATATATATATATATATATATATATATATATATATATATATATATATAATAAAAAAATATATATATATATATTTTTTTATATATATATATATAACTGTAACTGTAAAATGTAACTGTATATATGTAACTGTAAAAAAAAATATATATATATGTATATATATTAATATTATATATATATATATATATATATATATATATATATATATATATATATATATATATATATATATTTTTTTTTTTTTTTTTTTTTTTACAGTTACACCTGCTAGTTGCTTATTAGTGTTTTTTCTACAAGCATTGTTGGTCATTATCGGGAAGTAGCTTGTCGAGTTTTTCAGTTTCAAAATGTCCATTTTTACAGTGTATTTTCACTGTAAACTGTGGTAAACTGTGCACGTGTGCATTACCGATATGCTTCTTTCGCAATTTCTTCGAGTTAAACCACGCTTTTATTATGAATCCGGCTGCGCTGTCTCTTTAAGGCGTGTGTTTGATCGGAGCTGGATGGTGTGGTTTCTGATCTGCCGTCACACGCTCCCGCCGCGTTTCTTTGCTTTGTTTTTCGGCCGTGGCTCTGAAACCCAGTCCTGGCGTGAATCATAATCAAGAGCACAGAGCTTGTAATGCACGCGATACACGACCGGCCTGTTTGTCTCTTTCTGTCCTGGACGCTTATATCGTGTTTTGGTACATGTTTGACGGAGAAAGAGATCGTATGTGGCAGTGAAGCCTCTCGTGAATCTCTGGCTGATGAAACCTGATGTAAGGTGGATGTGAAACGGGTCACACACCTGCTTCGGCCCACGGCTTGACCGCAAAACCAATCCTGCTCAGAAAACCGAATCAAAAAGACGCGAGCCTGATTCATGCATGTGTAAGATAACACAACTCTTCTCATGCAGGCCACATTTCTTTCGTCTTGCTTTTTTTTTGTAGTGTCTTTATTGCTTTTAATTCTACATAGCACAAATAACAATGCAAACTCATAGCATAAATGCATATGCATAAATACATACATGTGTAACTGTGTCCTATGGTGTGACACTAAAATATAATTTAAAAAAAATTTAATTACGATTTTTATTTTTTTACTATAGCACACAGCCCAGTTTGTATTTATTAACTACCCACGTAAACGTGAAATCTTAATAAAATGATATAAAATAAATAAAAAAATTTTTTTAGTGATAATTAAATACAATTATTTTATTTTAATTCATCATTTCGTCTCGTTCAGTTAATTCTGCAGCCCACATTTTGCTGCATGATTTCGTTTAGAAAGAGGATGCAGTGTCTGTTCAGTACTTTTAATATGACATTATTTTTATCATAATTCTGAATGTAAATTCATGACCGTTTGAAGTAATTTCCAATATTTTTAGTCATTATTTTAAAATATTTTTTGCATAAATATTGCGCATTATGGTCATTAATGTACTTCTTAAAATCGAACTAAATGAAAGTGAAAACACCTGCAGATGTACATATAAAAATAATATTATAATGCAAAGAAAAGCCCTAAAATTTAAGCCATTTTATATCAATACGACATTTTGCGTTGCTGTATTTATTTATTTATTTAGATGTTTTCCTTTGTGACATTATTTGATTTATCAATCTGTCGTTTGCATTATTTCGTGCTCATTAGAAGGCCATTAGTCAAATGAAGTATTTTGCTATATTACATCAACAACATTATGGTAATTAAATGATATTATTTAAATAAGACTAAATTAAAGGATCCCGACCTTGACGTTTAAACGAGACGGAGTAGATAACGTATAATTTAAGAACTATTATGTTTATCATTATGCAATAATTCGTGTGTTTTTGGCATTGCGGCACTGAGATGTGCTAAATTAATAAATAAGCTCTAAAATAGGCTTCGTATTTGTTTTATTTATGCTACTAATATGCCATTATTTTTCCGTTTTCCTCAGTAGTGCGCTCCACACACACACACACACACACGCACACACACACACACACACACACACACACACACACACACACACAGCTGGATGAATACTCAGACGTGAATCTAGAGCACACACACACACAGCTCCAGAAAACCTCCTCAGAGCAATTTGCGTGCGTGTGATCCGCTGTTATTGCCTTTCCCTCCTGTTTCTCCTGCGAGGCCGAAGATGAGGAGGAAACGGCTCTGAAGTCACCAGACAGGCCGCTTTGTTTGCTCTCGCCGAAAGCGAGCAAACGAACAGCTTTAAGTGCTTTCTGGAGGTTAACAAGATCCTCAGCCCGGGCCGGGGTGAGTGACGGCAGGACCGATTGCTTTTCCTCCCTGTGACCGAGATCTGCTAATGCGATGCTTTTGTGGCTTTATTACGGTATCGTTTTGCCGTAATGGTGTCATTTCAATGTTAAAACATACTAATTTAATATAGAAAGGCCACTAGGCATCGGTGGGCTGATTCTCATTAAACGTGGTGCTGTTTGTTAATAAATACAACCCAAAAACTATTTAAAAGATCGCGGGAATGTATTTTTAATACTACATTTTGTCACCGGGTACTGTTTTTTTCGTATGAATTTAATACATTATCACAATTAAGTAGTCGTTATTATTAAATTGTCGTGGGGAAATAAGTGCGTATTTTTTTGTTGCAAGTCTTTTTTTTGTTTATCATGAAACAGTACACATAATATATGCAATATATCCATGAATGTTACTGTTAATATACAATTAATATTAATTAATTAATATAGCCACAATAAATATTTTGTAGTTGCATGCAATCCGCGATTTAATATACGGTTTGTTGTAGTCGACTAAAACCATTAAAAATGTGATTAATAAAAATATAATTTTTATATTTCACCTATTTCGGAAGGCACCTTGACGTTCTAAAATGAATATAATTAATAATCGAGTGACTTAACGACAAATGATTACAAATGTAATAAAAAAAAATTATAAAACAAATAAATAGATATTTAAACCGTTTTAAAAAGCTTTAAATTGAAAGTGAAAACTGAAAACATAAATCTGAAATCTAGTTCAATATATATAAAAAATAGTATATTATTAATACCTTAATAATTAAATATTATATTTGTGAACATCAGCTATCGTGTGCTTTGTTTGTGTGTCGATCGGATCTCAAGTGTGATATTTTCTAATCTGCCGGTGGATTGAGTTCACTGCAAATAAAAGCAAAGGTTGCACATTAGCATACGACTGACAGCTGAAGTGTGTTTCTCTCTCCCGCGTCCCTGTGCATTCAAAGATTTCATTACCGCGTTGTTTCTCATTTGCATAATTCCATATGAGGACCGTCATGCATAATTAACATGCGTCAGATTTCTGCCCGTGAGACTCTGAAGGCCCCTCTGTTTAGACGGGAGCATGAGACCAGCTTTAGGAGATCTGAAGAGCGTCACACATACAGAGCTTCTCCAAGGAAATGCATTCTGTACCTCTGTATGTAAACCGAACATGTTTGTAATACGTGCGCAACACAGTTTTCTTTTTATGAGAAGTCGGCTATTTTGTACGGTAACTTTAAGCTTAAGCTCAAGGCATGCTGTAAAAATCAGTAAATTAGTGTTTAGTAAAATCCAGAGCTTAGTGTGATTATTGTAAAGGCTGTCATTTAACAGTTCCGTGGCATTAAAATAAAAGTTTGATGGGTTAACATTTGACAATAAAAAAATTAAGATGATTATTTTTGCAGTTGTATTGAATGATATTTTTATTATTATTTTTCTGAAACACTCGATTGTTTATTTAACAGTAAAAATATATTAATACAATATAAATGTTTAGTAATTTTTAGTAATTTAATTATATTAAAACAATGAATATATTAAATTAAATTAAAACAATTGTTGTTATATTATTATTTTTATTATTATAAAAATTGTATAGGAGTTTATTTAAAATAGAATAGTTCTTTTTATGAATTTTGTGTGCAGGTGTCGTTTTGTTTTTCAGTAGAAAAAAGTACACAAAATCTATTCAATATATTCATTAATTAAGTTACTAATATAGCCCCAACAAATATTGTGTGCGCAACTGAAGAGCATGATTTAATATGTGGTTAATATGGTTTGTCGAAGTTCATAAAATAATAATAGTAATAATACGTTTCATATATTTTGTCTATTTCAACATTTCTATTTATTATTATTATTATTGTTATTGGTATCATCATGTAGTCTTATTAATAAATATTCACAAAATATTCGCCAAATTGCAACCAAAACCTAGATTTCGTTTTAAAATTGCTTTTTCGGTCGCCTTTTTAAATTTTTTTTTCAGAAAATCAATTTGATTACTCGCACGCTTTTGAATTTGTGCGGTTTCATTTCTCGAGATGGGTAAGAATGGGCAGATCTAGTGCACGAACGATCAACAAATCGATTTTTTTTCTGTTATATTTTTAGGAGTGATGCTCCAAAGGGAATAAATTAAGAGACTCGACTTCTCTGAGAAGATTTCTGCGTGCTGTGACTTTGTCAGGAACACGCTTTCTACAACTTGCATTTCTAAATCCATCTGCTTTAAATCGCTTAAAACCATCAAGGCGCTAAATGTTTAGCCAAAATTAGAATAAAAATGCTATTTATTTCCAGAAATGCTTCTGTTCTCCTATGCAACTCTGAATCCAACATTAGAGACTTGCCAATTCACAAACAGTGGCAGAGTTTATTAAAGTTTACAGTGAGAGTTCATATATGGAGCGCAGGTGTTTAATATTTGCCTAAATAGATTATAGTGTAACGCTATAGATCATATTGCAATTCCGGCGATCTGCTTTGGGACTGGAATACGAAACAAGGTTGATTTTAGTTGGATTTAAGATTCGGTTCTCCTGCATGTATTTATAAGACTTAGTATTTCTGTCATAGAGCCCAGATATGATTACCTAACTGGGTCGGGGAAGGAACGATCGCTCTCTCTCTCTCTCTCTCTCTCTCTCTCTCTCTGAGACAGAAATCAATGCTAGTGCTCGGGTGAGGAGGGATTTCTCAGTGCCGGTGGGTCGATTTGGATTCTGCCAAGCTTTTCGAGCTGAATTAATGCTACAAGACCCTTACGGTGATAGATCAGTGCTGGTCTTTGCTCGGTGTCTCCAGATCATCTCAACAGATGAACCTCAGATATGAAGGGAACTAAAAGAGGAGTGTTCGGTGCTCAATGCTGCAAATGCTTTCTTTCAAGCCACCAAAATGTAAATGACCAAATAAAACAGGGGTTACGAAAGCTCATGATTTGGTTTTGGGAGTCCCAAACAACAGGGAATGAAATGCATGCAATGTTTGATAACTTCCAAACTATTCGTTCAATGTTTAATCGTTTAAATTTTTGTACTTTTCAGACCAACTCGAAACGAGCAACAAGTGGGCGGGAAATACTCTAACGTTTGAACACGAAACGGCTCGGGACTCGTTTACAAAACGACTCGTTTCAATGATTCAGAGTCGACTCCTTCTTTTCAGAGACAAGACTTTCAGATTTAAAACTTTGCAGGATGTTTTCATTCACTTAGAGCTGTGTTGCCCACCGCGTGAATTTTCATTTTCAATAATCCATAATTCATTTCTATTCTGATGTGACTGAAATGTAATTAAACGAATTACATTTTCGCGAAACGTAAAAGGTAATATTTGCTTCACGCACCGCTTCAGGAAGGAAAGAATCGAATTCGATGTTTACTTTCGACTTCACCGAGACCTGAATTCAGTTTGATTCAAAAGTAGTGCGAAGTTTGAACAACTAATACAGCGACATCAAAATGTGGCTTATGCAATCACATTTTAGAAGCATATTAAATAACATATTATGCACTCTGCGTTTGAATGCTTCCCGTCTTTTCTTATTTGCTCTTTTCCAGTCATCATTGAACACACTCCGTCACACTACTTTGCTCTAATGTGCTCTTGTTGCTGGAAATTGTTCTCATTTCACAGCGAGATTAGATTTGTGCTGCAACAAACAGAGTCCGTGGCATTATATATTTATATAATGCATTCTCGTCTAAAAGCACACGAATTATGAGTATGGAGGGGAAGCAGATGATTATTGTGCTTTTATTTTTGTTTTCTCTGTTGTCAGACTACAATACTTGTCCACTGAAAAGTGTCTAGGCTGGGTAATAAAGATAAAAAAAGAACAATACATAGTTGTTATTCATTGTTGTCCAATGTTGAAACGACAACAAAAAAGGTGACTAGAGTGAATCACCGAATCAGAGTGTTGAATCGCTTTCTGCTTCGTGAAAATGATTCAGTCTTCACTGACGTGTTTGCTTTCACGTTGAAATGAACCATAATGGCATTGCGGTGTATCTCAAATTTGGTTTTGCGTAAAGGAAACATATTCAAACAAAGGTATTTTCAATAAGGGCCTAATGTCTGTTGGGGAGTGAATCTGTGAATCATTCGCTCAACTGATTTGTTCAAAACATCTGTTTTGTTTAGGTGAGAAATGCGTGACTCGTTGAGTCAGTCGAACGAGATTGTATATTTCATGCAAATCATTTATTTAGTAAAGAGACAACATTTCCGTTAGACAATTTCTATAATGAAATATTCGCTATTGAGTCAACATAAGGGATGACGCCGCTATAAAAGATTCGATTCTCAGTAAACAAAATGTATAACTTCAGCAAAGAAGAAGAAGAGGAAGAGCGAAGGATTTATTCATAAATGTCTGTTGTGCATCCCTGACATAAACCTGTCTCGCTCTTACCAAAGGTTAAACACGTGGTCCCAAGTGTTACATGAGGAAAAGCTTGACCTCGTCAGCAAACCAGGCTCCATGACCGGGATTCTGCTGAAACTTTACTCTTTACTGCAGGGACAGATGGTGCGGGTTTGTTCTGACTCTCTGCGTCCGTGTGCTGAATGGATGATACTGATCAGCCTCCGAATACAAGCAAACAACGGCCAAAGCAGCCCGAAACTTTTCTGACGAACAGCGTCAGCTGACACAAACCGCCTCGGAAATACGTGACCCGCATGCTGCTGACTTCTGCTAAAACCGCACAGAAAAGGTGGCACGGAAGCGCTTCTGAAGTGGCATTTGCGGTAGGTGTTTTTACACACCGTTGCCGATGCTCGGATGTGGCTTGAGTGCATTTACAGCTGTAGTCTGTGATGCTAGGGCCTGAGGTGTTTCTGAGCAGGTATAATGTAGTTCTGAACACTAAATTTTAAGCAGCCACAGAGCAGCCTTAACTCAGCTGCGTAAAATGTTTGATTCGTAAGCATTTTATGGCTACATAAGCAAAATGGCTACATATACAGATCACTCAGTTTTTCACAAATCATTATTATGCTGTATAATTTAGTTATTTTTTACCTAAAAATATCTGTATGAGTTATCTGTTTTTGCAAATTAACATTTCATATACATATACTTAATCAGATGCTATCTATAAAACCGTTCTTCGTGCGTGAAAACAACTGCATGAGCGATTCATGTTATGTAATTAGCAAAAAAGCTGCTTTTATTATATTTAAATATCGCCAAAAGAAAAGAAAAGAAGAAGAGCTGAATGGAAAAGCATGGAAAAAAAGATAATTAGCAAAATAAATCATAAAAATAACAAATAATATTTTTCAATTGCATCTGTAAAGATGAAAGTATGATTTAAAATGTCATTCATTATCATTTTGCCTTTTTTATTATTATTATTATTTTTTTACTTAATGTTCTTAAGATCTGTAAACAACAAATGGTGTTTTCTTGAGATCTTGAGTTTTTTTTTGTTGGTCTAGATCAAACAATTGCCATTTGCTTTAGCATCATGGGGGGAAAACATAACTGAGTGACTGAATTGTTCAAATAATTTGCAGCCTTTGTAGATGCCGTTGATTATTCACAGCCACCTTGTGTCTGGATCTGGACATAAATGTGGACATCAGTGGAATTTTGTGTAACTATTAGATGTGTCAAACATCACCGATCGGCGAGATGCACAGCTTCGGTGCCGGTTTAGATTAGCCGACCCGCTCCGCTCCGATAGTGTGGAAGCGGAGGGCATCTGGTCTGATGTCGTACAGGATAATCGTTTGATGCCTGCTGGGAGATGGTGTGTGTCAGTACGGATGTGATCAGTCAGAGGTGGTCCAGAGATGAGAGGACAGATGTAGCATGATCCTCATCCTCACCGCTCCTCATGGGATTGACAGGAACGGCTGTGTCATTGACTGGCTCCAAAAAGTGATCCGGGACTCCTACAGAGCGCAGATGTCCTGTGCAGGTGTGTTCAAAGGGCCGGCATTCTACTACACTTATCCATATTGCTATTAATCAGGTTTCCTGCAGCAAGCACAAATTAAATGAGCATTTTCTGACACTACTGTGAGTTAATAGTGAGGGCTTTTTCTTGCATTATCCATTGTTTGCCAGAAGGCGGCGATAAGGGAGCGTCGTTATGAGTGAATCAGTGACTCGTTTACCCTGCCGATTCGTTCAAAACAACTGATTTGTTTAATCGCGAAACACGTGACGATGACAAAATAATTGAATCAGTGTTCAACCGATTCATTCGCTCATTCGTTCAAATCTCATGGTTGAGACCAAATAAATAACGAATTCAATGTACATATACATATCTAATATAACCAACGTGTCGTAGAACACTCACTTTAGCTCTTTTAATTATAATAATTATATCAATGACGACTCATATGAATTCACTTGGGTGTGTTACATTTTATATATTTATATAGTAACTTGAACTTCTCCAAAATGCACTACAGTCTGTGAGTCATTCGCGCAAACGAGCCGTTCAAAAGCGCCGATTAATTCAGCAAAGACGAGTTCTGAATCATTGGTCCATTTACTCAATCGATTCGTTCGAAACATTGATTCATCGCGCATGCGCATCGGATCCTGGCTCGACTCCGGAAATGTTTCCGTTGACAAATCAACAACAATGGAGAAGGTAACTGGAATTCTCTCAAAAAATTCTTATTTACTCGATATTGACTTTAAAATCTGTAAAAATATCGTGTTTATAATTCCCGTGTTTGAGCTGACTAATGTAATTTGAATGTAATTGGTATTTTGCTCTTGTAAACACAAAGAGTGGGATTAGAACATTTTTATAGACATACGATTAATAAACTTTTAACTCTCCATTTAAGGCTTACAAGAGTTGATCGTTATCCTTGTGTTTCTAGGAAGCTAAGAGTTTTTGTCTCGTAATAGTTTACCATAAAAAAACAAAAAGTGATTAAAAAAAACGAATTGCATCCAGCTTTTTTTAGTCGTTTAGGCATGTATTTGTTGAAATCATATTTTAATCCATGGCAACTTGACATTTTAAGATCAGTTAAGACGTTTACTTCAGATGAGTAAGTAAATGCCTGAAAAATGGTTGCCTTCTGTTTTTGTACTTCCATAAATGCCTTTCTTGTTGTTGTTGTCTTTTACTGTGTAATATTAGGCTGTAATAACAACATCTTTGCTTTGGGATTGAAAGTGAAAAGCAGGCACCCTCTGTGAATACAAAAGAAAAGCATTTTCAAACATTTTCTGGATGGCTTTCTACTGTATGCCAGCAGTGCTAGCAATGAAACTAACAAGAAAGCAGTCCCATAGGGCAGTAATATCACAAAGTAGATCTGCGTGTGTAGGTGATGTGTGTAATTTTTTTGGATGTTAAAACACTTTCTCGCGTCCCAGTTTCATGTTCAGAGACGGCTACAAGCAAGTAGGTTGATTTCCCTGAGAAATATTAACTCCGTGACTCAGTCGTAACATTTGCTCTGTTTCTTTGCACATTCGCCTTGACAAAGCCATAATTTCCTCAAACGTTTCTCTCGTGTTGCGTGGAAGTGCGTTCACCCTTTTAAGCTGCCGTTTTCTTTTTGGAGGTGATATGGCCGAAACCTCAAGTGTCTAGAACGCCCTTCGGCCTTTCAGAGAAATCTTCGTGTCGTGGTCCGGTCAGTAGATCACGGGATTTACTAGTCAAGAGTTGGTGTAGGGAGCTGGGAAAGGTTCGGCGGCTTGTGCGCCGCTGATTGAAATGAGTTCAATCCCAGAGTGCCGCAGTGAAGCTGTATCCAGACCCAGCAGGTAGCAAGTGCATTTCTGACTGCATCTGTAAGTCGCTGAAATCGGCTGCCAGTAGAACGGCTGGAGTGCTGATGATCTAAAGCAGATCATTTCTCTGTACACCTTTTCATCTTGAGCACAAAACGGGGTTTATTATAGCTAATGTCCAAGCTGTTCTTTTTAATACAAAGTAGTCGCTGTTCTTACTGTCATGTTTAAAGACAAGGCTCATTTAAGTAGGCTACAACAAATATCTTGTGTATGGTTTGGTTTCGTTATACTGTAGCAGACAAAAAACGCACATGTGGGTGATATACAGAAAGACTGTGATGGCCGTGATGGATGATGACGAACTATGAATGGAATAATCACTGACTCGTTATTCAAAAATTACGTCATTAAACACTCAGATACTGGACATTAGAATGTCTTTGATTGTACTTTCAATCCGTCAGAGCGAAGAATTATGTGCTCAATAATGAATCACTTCACAGTTTTATAATTCAGCTGCATAGAAGAACATGGGTGTTTTAAAAAGTACACATTTTTCATGGTAAAACTGCCTAAAGCCTCGGTTATCTCGTGTGTTTGAAGGAAGTAGGCTATGAAAGAAACTAGTATGCAAATGCGGGGAGAGATTTCAAATTACACCGCTGTATGAATTGCATTAGCTTGTTTGATTGCTGTTTACCCAACACTCTTAAATTTGCATTTATTAATTTAGCAGATATTTTTTTTCCAAAGTGATTTACAAATGAGGAACACAACACCAAAAAAGCTATTCATGCTAGGGCGAAAATTGGAAGTACCATTGATGCGAAGTTCTAGAAGTTTTCAGAATGGAAAATAACAGCAAAATATTATAGGGAGCCCAGTTATTTACTATTACTTTTATGTATTTATTCAGAAAAGCAGCAAGATGAATATGCATTTGGCATTTTTGGGTAACCTCTACAGTATGTTTTTATGCAGACATCTCCAGGGTACAATTTGAAGTAAAGGGTAAGTCAGAGCTCTAGGGGACAGATGGGATTTTAGTGCTCTGTTTAACTACACAATAGTGACAAAGAGTCACCTTTGCAATGCAAAGTATAAAGACAAAGTCACAACACATCTCTTTACATCACAAATGCCTTTGCAAAGCAGGATTTCAACACCGTTTTTCATGTGCAGATATTTAGAGGAATCTATAGCTCATAAATGTAGTTTTTGTTAACAGCAAATGCAAGACATTCTGTTCCTAAGTGCACAGAACGTTTCGTCAAGCCTTTTTTGAAATATATTAGCAAAACGGCAACTTTCCAACTCTTTTAAGATATAAAAAAGGCTGCCCTATTCCTAACATCATTCCCAAACTCAAGGAAATGGACCAGGACACAAGAAACTTCTCCTGATCTACGATATAATAAAGCACAAGAGAGATAATGTTAGGGCCGTACATGAACACCGAGGACACCAGCACCATCCGAATGATCCGAAATGCTTTGATTTTGTCCTTGTTTACACCATCTCTCCGCTTGACCTTGTCACCAGGTCCGGGACGCTCCAAAGCCTTTAGGACCACCAGACAGCAGAAGACTTTTATAGTGAAAAAAAAAGAATTCGAGCAGAAGTAAGTTATAGAGTGTAATCACTTCCAGAGTATATGCTATGCATGAGATGATGATCAGAACCCATCCGAGGGCAAAAGAGGCGATCCGGTATTTCATGGGTTTAAACTTCAGGAAGGTCACGGGATGGAGAACCCCAACGTATCGCTCCACACAGATGCAGCTCTGAAACAGAGGACGACCGACCAAAGGTACCAGTCCAAAAAGGATCATCCCAAACTCACAGTCGCTACAGCTAAAGAAAATCTGTCGAATGAGGAAAACGTAGGAGATGCAGAAGACGAACTCGACAAGTGCTGCGTTGAAGACAAAGATTTCGGTCGACTGCCCTTGAATCATTTCCTTTACGCTCAGCCACAGGATGTAAAAGTTTGCTGGAATACCGAGAACCATGTTGATGGTGAGAGCGGTAGCGACGACGTAAGAGGGGAAAACATAGCATGCGCTGGAGTTCGCTATATATGTTAATGGCAGGCACATTGAAATGTTTGTCATGCTCTTATCTAGAGGTTAAGAAACCTTTGGGAGAATAAAGATGCATTAGGACCACATGCGTAAACATTACTAACCAGCTTTAAAATTAATTCTGGGTATATTTCCTCACCAGGAGCACCTGAAAGAAGTGTGTCCTCGTTCCTTGAGTGATTAAGTTGTCCACCAAACACTTGAAATCACAGTAGCCAGCTACTAGTTTGGTTCAGGATGAAGGTGCACTGAATATGTTTTGTTTCATATGCTGTCAAAATATTTAGTGATGATTTATGACTTTTGTCTTGGATATCCTGAGCGGTTTTGCATTAATGCAGCATTCAAATTCAGTTTGTGAAGCATGGCAATTGCATATTAGGCATGCAAATGAAAAGACAATTTGTCATAATCCTCTTTGTCGGGTTTACAACACCTTTGTCCACATTCACAGCAAAATGAGAAGTTTAGCCAGTGTAATATATGAGTAATATTAGACTTTGTTTGGACAAGCCATAGTAAATTTCCAGGTAAAGAGCTTTGGTTGAGCCAAAGATTCTGACAAGATTATTGGTTTATTCATCTCTAACTGGTCAGGTATGATTGGTCTAATTGGTTATTGTAGTTTTGTGGTCAGGTTGGTTGACAGTACGGTGTCTACAGTAAGACCCCAGAAATGTCCTTAGATTTGAATATGACCCAATAGAGCATTCAGTTTTATGTATCCTGTATTGTGTTTGAAAGACAAACTTGGTATTGGATGTTTACAGATTCTCTGTTCTCTCCTGGATGAAAAGTTTCATGAAAACTTTTTAAATACTAACAAAATAGCAAATTTCCAACCCTTTTGAGATAGGAAAGGGTACACAAGCCCTGACAGGATCACTAATAAAAAGGAAATGGGCCAGGATAGAAGAAACATCTCTAAAGCTAAAACATAGTAAAGCACAAGAGAGACAAAGATAGGACCGTATGTTAGTGTTGAAAAGACCAGTAGAACCAAAATGATCCGAAAAGCCTTGATCTTGTCCTGATTTACTCCATTCCTCTTCTTGAGGTCGTCACCCGGTCCAGGACGCTTCAGGGCCTTCAGGACCATCAAGCAGCTGAACAGTTTCACAAAGAAGAAGAAGAGTAATTGTGGCAGAAGAAGGTTGTAATATTGAATATTACCCATTGTACCGATTGCACTCAAGCTAATAATACAAATCCATCCAACGGAGCATAAAGCAATCCTGTATTTCATGGGTTTGAGCTTTAGGAAGGTAACGGGATGGAGAACTCCTAAGTATCGCTCCATACATATGCAGCTCAGAAACAGAGGACGACCGACCAACAGCAGCTGTCCAAGAAAAATCAGTGGTAACCAACAATTAATACAGTCAAAGAAATACTCTGCTATTGCAAAAAAGAGAGCAAAACAGAAGAGAATTTCAACAAGTGCCCCATTAAAATTGAAGAGTTTGGTGGACTGTCCTTGACTTATCTCTTTCACGCTCGTCCACACAATGTAACAATTTGCTGGAAGACCGAAGGCGATATTAATGCCAAATGCGGTGGTGAAAAAAGAGGTGTATAACACGCAGAAAATGGTGGAGTTCACAGAGAAAATAAATTTTCTACAGACTGAGATGTTTGTCGTCTCCAACGGGTCCATCCCTAGTTTTGTTTTAGATTTAAATTTAAAGAAAGTTCATTTATTTTCAGTTGTTCTTCAAAAGCTTGGTCGACAACTGCTAGTGTGACTCCGGCTGAACATGTTGGATGTGATCTATAAAGATATTGTTTTGATATGTTTTTGACATATTGAGCAGCTTTGCATTGATGCAACATTCAAATTCTGATTTTCAATTCTAAAAAATTCCTATCAGGCATGCAAATAAAGGAACTTAAACTCAGTATTGGGGAAAGTAATGCATAAGTGCGTTACTAAAGTAATTTTTGTTTATGAGTATGGTTGGACTGGATCATTAAAGGTTTTAATGCGAGCGTTACTTGTAATGCATTACCGCCAACATTGCTTAAACTCACCAACAACACTATTATGTACGCCTTGCTCCTGAAGATATATTGAGGTCTTATGGAGCGAAACATTTGATCGCTTTAAGAAACTGAACATCGTTTACAACATTAACAACAAATCAACAGCAAATTTTAATTCGTGGTCCCTTTAAATTTTCGTAGCTTGAACAAGGTGCTTGAAATATTCCACAGATTTTGGTCCATATTGACAAGGTGGCATCATGCAGTTGCTGTATATTTGTTGGCTGCACATCCATATCTCCAGTTCGGCTTCATCCCATAGGATTGTCATGTTTAAGAAACCAGTTTGAGATGCTTTGAGTTTTCGCACATTATCCCGCTGGAAGTAGGCACCACAAGATGGGTACACTAGCTGTTTTTTCAATGCATGTCAGTTCTTTAAGCAGGCCGGAAGGGGCCTGTAGCACCGAGCCCAAAATCACGACGCGTTTCCACTGTCCGTCACACAACCTCAGCATTTTAACAACAGTGAATAAAAATTCAGAAAATGATTCATAATCACAATCGCAAAATGAACTGATAAAAGCAGCCGTTTGTTTGCATTGCATATTGTTAAAGGTTTAAAAACAAAAGCATCAAGTGTTTTTACAATAGCCTATTCACTGATCATAAATTAATTACAGGATTGAAAATTTGTCACAAAGAAATAAAGAGATATGCGTTAAAATGTTATTTTACAAAAGAAAGAGGACATATACATTTAGTTAAGTGTGTTTCTGTTTTATTAAAACCATTAATATTAGCTATATTTTTTATGACATTTGCAGAGCATAGGCAAGACTTATGATGTTACTAAATACATACAGGATTGTGATAGAGAATTAGAAGCTTATGTCAGATTTTTTTTAAAACGGTTGTACCACGTTTACTATGGTAACTTTAATGGCTAGTGCATATTTTGCATCGCTAATAAATTGTGCAAGATCAGGCCCCTGAAGTGACAGTGGAAACTCGACTGGCCCTGGCATGCAATAGCACGCCTGCTTTTGGCCCGACAGTGGAAACGTGGCTACTGTGAAATTGACATGCTCAGCAACAATGCTCTGGTAGGCTGTGGCATTTAAACAATGCTCAACTGGTACTACAGAACCCACAGTGTGCCAAAAAATATCCCAGATACCATTACCATCACAGTTGACGTAAGGAAGGATGGATCCATTTTTTTGTTGTTTACACCATATTCTGTGCTTACCATACAAATTTCACAGCATAAATTTAGGCTCGTCAGACCAGGCCACCATTTTCCAATCTTCTATTGTTCGATTTTGGTGAGCTTGTGTGAATTGTAGCCCCAGTTTACTCACAGGAGTGGCACCCGTTGTGGTCTTCTGCTGACCTAGCCCATCTGCTTCAGAGTTGGACGTGGTGTTCCTTCAGAAATGCCCTTCTGCATACTTATAAGTGGTTATTTGAGTTTCTGATGCCTTTGTATTAGCACTAACCAATTTGGCTATTTTCCTCTGACCTCTGACAGTAACAATGCATTTTCACTCACAAGTGGATGGATAATTCTCGGTAAACCCTTGAAATAGTTATGTGTTAAAATGTGTTAAAATCCCGCTAGATCATCAGTTTCTAAAATATTCAGACCAGCCCATCTTGGACCAACAGCCATGCCACATTCAAAGTAGACCTGCACGATATATTGCATGCGATAGTCGTGTGCGTCTCATCAGTAAAGCCAGTTCTGGGATCAAAAATAAATCTCCATCACCTGTTTTCAGATGGAGCGGCATTTAGTACGCAGAGCCGTAGTTCACTAACAAGCTACACAATGCGATAGTGAACGTGATATTGCATAGCACGCAATATATCGTGCAGCCCTAGTTTAAAGTAAATTAACTAACCTTTCTTTCTCATTCTGATGCTTGGTTTGAACTTCAGGTTGTTGTGACATTGTCTACATGCCTAAATTCATCGAGTTACTGAATGTGAATGGTTCGTTAGATATTTGCATTAACGAGCGGTTGAACAGGTGTACCTAATAGGTAGCCAGTGAGTGTATTTAGAAATGTATAAATAACATTGTAACATAATTATTGTCTCGTTGCTGGTCAGACTGGACCACAGTTTGATGGGTGAGGAATTTTATTCACGGTAGTTTACTGTAGTGGTTTTCTGTGAATGGCAGACCAAATATCTTGGTACAAATTCTAGTCTTCAAATGTCTACAATAAGACCCTCAAAAATGTCCCAAGATTTAAAGAAGGTGCCAATTATTGATCACTTTCACAGTTCAGAGAAGAGCAGAAGATGACCACTCAGATATTCCACTTGGGTGCATGGTCAAACATATGCACATCTCACTTTTTTCCAACAAGTTCCACAAATAGGTTTTTATAATGTTAGCAAAAGAGTGTCTTTCCAACTGTTTTGAGATGGAGGACAGGGTACAGAATCCCTAACATGATCCCGATGTTCAAGGAAATGGACCACGATACAAGAAACTTCTCTAAATCTAAAATATAATAAAGCACAAGAGAGACAAAGAAAGGACTGTATGTTAGCAATGAAAAAACCAGCAGGACCAGAATTATCTGAAAGGCTTTGATTTTGTCTTGATGTACTCGATTCCTCTTCTTGAGGTCGTCACCAGGTCCAGGATGCTTCAGAGCCTTCAGGACCATCAAACAGCTAAACAGTTTTACAAAGAAGAAGAAGACCAATTCTGGCAAAATTAAGCTGTAATGTTGAATGGCACCTGTTGTACCGATTACACATGAGCTAATGATAAAAATCCATCCAACGGCACATAAAGCAATCCTGTATTTCATGGGTTTGAGCTTCAGGAAGGTCAGAGGATGGATGACCCCTACATAGCGCTCCACACAGATGCAGCTCAGAAACATAGGACGACCAAGCAGCACCAACTGTCCAAGAAAGATCAGTGGTAGCCTACAGTCAATGCAGTCAAAGAAATATTCTGCTATAGCAAAACAAAGATCAAAACAGAAGATGATTTCAGCGAATGTTCCATTGACATTGAATATTTTGGTGGACTGTCCTTGAATCATCTCCTTCACGCTCAGCCACAGGATGTAACAACTTGCTGGAAGACCAAAGACCATATTGATGCCAAATGCGGTGGTGACAAAGATGATGTGTAAATCAATTAAAATGGTGTTATTTACAGACAAAAGTGATTCCCTATAAGCTGAGATGTTTGTCATGTCCACACCTAGAAAAATATGATTAAGCATTACAAACCTATTTTGAAGTAAGTGGTAAGTAGTAAAAATGTTAGTAAAGAATATGTCTACTCACACGGAAGTGCATTTGATTACTTTCCAGTCGCTCTTTAACTCCAGATGAGCATGTGTACTGATGTCGTCGTGACTTGTTGAGGCATCTTTGACATGTTGAGCAGCTTTGCATTGATGCAGCATTCAAATTCAGATTTTGAAACCCAAAAAATTCATATCAGGCATGCAAATAAAGTTTATTTAGAAATGTATGCTGTAGGCTGATGATATGTGGGGCAACTTTTTTGGGTTGCTGTCAATGGGCAGCCGGGTGAGACACAGTCCAAACAGTCTAAAATAAACAGATGGAGATTTGTTTTCCATTCTCAATGGGAAAGTGATGAAGCAACATTACTCATTAAAAGTTGCCTTAAGACTTAAGACATTGAACAACATGTGAAACAGTATACATTTTCTATTTGCTCTGCTTGTGCTTGAACGCTTTTGTTGTTTATATTGATGTTTTTTGTTTGTTTACATTTTTAGCTAAAAGAAAACTTTTATAATGTTGTTGTAGTACATTGTTATAGTATGCGTTTAGAAATGGTAACAGGAACTTGATTATTAATTTTTTTTGATTATTTTTAAAAATGCCCATACCTACTGTGTAATGTCCTTATATTGATTACTGTACTTGCGTCAGTAAACAAAAAGTCTGTAAAACTCACCAAAAATAAATATTAGACTATAATTAAACCCAAAAAATGACAAAATACAAAAATGCAGTTTCAAATATTTATAATTATTTGATGAGGCAGGAAACGGTATGAAAGATGAGTAAATGGATATGGATTTTTGAACATATTTATATGTAAATTTTTGCAATCAATTCCATCTAAACCCTTTTAGAAAAACGGCAGCTTTCCAACTCTTTTGAGATAGAGGTAAGGATGCACAAACCCTGACATGAGTCCAAAGCACAAACAAATGGACCAAGACAAAAGAAACATCTCCCAATCTATAAAATAATAAAGCAGGAGAGACAGAGCCGTAGGGGCGTACGTCAACACTGAAGATCCCAGCACCATCAGAATGATCCAGAAAGCTTTGAGTTTATCCCGGTTCACTCCGTTTCTCTTCCTGATGTCGCCACCAGGTCCAGGACGCAGCAGAGCCTTCAGGACCATCAAACAAGTGAACAGTTTTATGCTGAAAAAAAGAAGAAATTCTGGCAAAACAAATTGATAAAATCCAATTATATTCATTGTCCCTAATATGCTTAAACAGATGATCAGAACCCATCCGATGACGGATATGATGATCCTGTATTTAATGGGTTTGAGCTTCAGGAAGGTCACGGGATGGAGAACCCCTAAGTATCGCTCCACACAGATGCAGCTCTGAAACAGAGGACGGCCGACTATTAGCACCAGTCCAAGAAAAATCACTCCAAGTTCACATTTAGTGCAGTGAAAGAAATGATGTGGAATAACAAAAATATGGGAAACGCAGAAGATGATCTCAACAAGTGTTGTGTTGAAAACAAAGATGTCGGTGGACTGTCCTTGAATAATTTCCTTCACGCTCAGCCACAGGATGTAACAGTGCGCTGGAAGACCAAGAATGAGATTGACGCTGAGCGAGCTGACAATAACATAGGAGGTTAGAACATTACATGTCTTGAAGTTCACAGAGAGCATGGATGGTACGCACGTCGAACTGTTTGTCGACTCCCACATGCTTTAACCTTGATCTTTTGAACTCTTATCAGCTTTCCAGTGTTTTGGTTTAGATGCAAGTTTGACTCCGGCCGCGTCGGTTGAAGGTCTGATTGTGGTTCGTTTCAAATGCTGCAGAACTGCATTATTAGGTCTGATTTGATTTAACGGAGCGCTTTTGTCTTGTTGAGCAGTTTTGCATTGATGGAACATTCAAACGATGCGTTTCCAAGAAATGCCTCATCAGGCAGGCAAATTAAATGGGATTTATTGTTCTTTTTACAACCACGCTATTTGCCATGTGGAGAATCACTGGCCATTTTCACGGTGTAATTGGAGAAATTGGTATTCTCCAAAGCTGAAGTCGCTTTGGATAAAATGAATAACTGTACATTGTCCAATAGAACTACATGACATGCGAAAATGGAATATTTTTTCCACCTTCATATTGAATACCAGTGGTGTGAAAGGGTTGCCAGTGAAGTTTGATAGTGCATGTTTTGTAATGTCAGTGGAGACAGAACAGAGAAAGGGGGCAGATTTTGTGTGATTTTGAGCTGAAGAAGCTTGCTGCCGGATGCTGAAAATGTTACTGAAACATATTCTTGACAGACAGTTTTGGGGAATTTAATCTCTGCAGAACAAAGAGGCTATTGGGAAAATGCAAAATACGATCGTGATAAAACCTGCAAGACAAATGTGTTGCATACATGCAGTGTGTGTGGAGTTTTTTTTGTCGTTCATTGATGCAGATTTGAATTAAATGCTGAATTACATTTTAAAATGTAATTGAAATGTGTTGGTTTTTAGTGGATTTTATTTCCACTTCACTGAACTCAAAACCCTATTCTATTTCTTTATCCTGTTTATCGAATTCAGATATTCTTTCAGTATTTCAGAAGTCATGTGATTTGATACCTGTGAACACCTGCGTGTCAAAACACGTCTGCCGCGTGCCTTCATCATTCTAGCCAGTTGTTTCTGTCACATCCAACGTTTTGATAAATGTGTAAGCAAGAGAGAACGCGGATGAGATTTTCCATGATTGTAATAATGTGCGCTTGCTTAGGACTCTTACATATAGCCATGAAATTGTAATTTCAATTATTAATTACAATCATTACAATTTGCATTGAATGAGGTGTATACAATTACTTGAAGCAACCACATGCCGTGTTTTTATATGAAAATAAACAAGCTAAAAAAAACTGAAAACTTTTTTTTTATAGTATTATGCCTCAAATGTGAACCATACACCAGATAAAAAAAAGTAAAAAAATGCATAGTATATACTATTAGTTTTAAAATGCAAAACCCCTTAAAATAACACGTAGAGAGAAAAGGACACAAAAATAACAACGTCATTTCGAATTGTGTTTTGGATGTAAACTACAAAAAATGGTGTCCGAGTAGACTAAAAAGTTTACTTGAAATTAATTGGCTCGAAGTAATTTTTCTTGTTAAAGAAGCGAAGCGTAGAGAAGTGGGGTGAGATAACCAAGTGAGTATTAATTGAAATGCAAATGAAGCTCATTGATTGTAGTTGGAAGTTTTCAGCTCTGCACTTGCTGGCAATCTGAAAAGTTTCTCAGTAAGCACTTTTTCCTTTCCCCCATTAAGACAGGAAAAGGAAATTCCTTTGAAAGATGTCATCCTTGGCTCTCTGCAGGAAATCAAGTCAATAGCGAAAGACATTTTGTGTGTGTGTGTGTGTGTGTGTGTGTGTGTGTGTCTGAAAGCGAGATAGCGACATCAACCCGCATAAACGAAGAGTTGTAGATATCGCAGACCTGACCATTGTTTCTTGATCCTCTAAACATACAGTAAATGCTTACACAACAACAAGGTCCATTGCATTGAGTTAGCAGTGCAACCTTTGAATGTCTTTTCTATTTTTACTGTTTTCTCACATTAAGGACTGTTTCACACATGTGTGCGTAAGCAGCGTTTATTTATTTCTGCATCCGTGTTAACAGGTTGTGGCATTCACACTGCATACGTAAGCAGCACCTCGTAAAATATCACTACAGTTTTACTTATTTTAGTATATCAAGTTAAGCTAAATACGAAAAAAAAAAAAATGTAGCTGTAAACACGGATGGCTTGTCTGAGATCGCTACGTGACATTTTGTGTAGAAGCTTTTTTTTAAAAACAGTTGAATATCCTAAAAAAAAATTTAATGATTTGTTTGGTATATATTCATATATATTTTATTTTAATGCAGTTACCATTTATTTCAACTGAGTTAAAATTTAACTATTTTAAATTATAATAAATCATAGAAACTATTACAGTATTCATTATTCAAATGTATTTATATTTTAATATTTGAAGAAAAATGTGATAAATAATGCAAAGCGTGTGAATCGATTAAAATTATAGTAAAAAAAAAATAATAATAATTTGGCTTATAGTTTTGCACAGCTTACTAGAAATTCATTCAAGCATATTATTATTACTGTTGAAATTGTAGGGATTTATTATAAATCCAGGGTGGATCTTGTAAATGTCGAAACGCAAAACATTTTGCATACCCCTCTGTTACTTTTAGGAGGTTTTGTGTCTCTGTTTGCCTTCAGCACACTCGCCTGCAACGCGTGCGGACGCGAAGCACGTGCGGAATGAATCGTGAAATTGAATCTCTGTGCTCGATCGACTCGAGGGGAACATGAGAACCGGAGAAAGTGTTTGGGAATTACACTGAGTCACAGCCGAACGTGGGCCGGAGCTGTAGTGAGCGCGTGTGTGTGTTTGAATCGCCCCAGAGAAACGCGCCTCCCTCCCCTGTAATTACACTCGTGATGGTGAGATGCCGCGTGTGTGGGTCGAACTTTAATAGTGAAGGTGTTGTTGGCAGAACCCAGCTGAGACACGCAATACGCGCTGAATATTTCATAGCATATTTTCCTCCTGCTTGCCGCTCGGAGGTTGAAATCTCAGAAACACACGTCAGCAGAAACGCTGTAAATAGCCATTCCTTTTAGAAGGGCGACGAATGCGGGGACTGCTTTAGTGTTTCTCATTTAATTAGGAGAATTTCCCGGGTGTGAACTTATAGAGAGGACTATTAGCCAATGAGATCTGGGTATTTGCTGGTACTGTATTACGATGTAATGCTTCTTAGATGTTTCTCCTGAGAACATCCACATGCCTCACGTGTCTCGTTTTGGAAATGCTGAAGATTGACCTGTAATAGCGATTATATTCTTACTGTATGCAAGCTTGTGCAGCTACTGCATGTTAAATGTACTAACCCTCAGCTCGTATGGGAACAGATTTGGAGAAATGTAGCATTGCATCACTTGCTCAGCAATGGATCCTCTAAAGTGAACGAGCGGCATCGCAATAAGAGATGATAAATACAGCTCCTCTGTCCATAATATCGCTTGCTCCGGCGAAAACGGTCATCTCGTTTGAATCGGGAAAGACGAGCGAAGGTTTACGAGTGAAAACAAACACATTAGTGGTTTGGACAACAGCTGTTTAGGGGTCAGACATCTTCACAGAAGGAAGTGCTCTTATGGATTATGGACTTACCAACACAAGATGATAGATCGGAGTGGTGTGGATTATCAGCTGGATTCTCGTTTTGACGGCACCCATTCACTGCAGAGGATCCGTTGGTGAGCAAGTGATTTAATGTTGCATTTTTCGAAATTTGATGAAGAAAAAAAACTCATCTGCATCTTGGATGTCCCGAGGGTGGGTGGAAACAACGCTCTGATACAAATATCTTATTTTTGCTAAGCCATTTCGTTTGATTCCGTGTGAACAAGGAAATATTTTTGATCCAAAAGCTAATTCAAGTAAATGAGATTCTGCGGTGCGTTGTTTGCGTATTGTTGCGTATCTGATGTAAAAGAGGACGAGAACACTGCAACTGTAGCTTCATGAGTACGCCACCATCATCAGGCAGCAGTAATGGTCTTCTATTGGCTGTTTGTTTGGCTATTTTCCACACGTTTTTTGCTAATGGAAGTTATGAGCGCTAGAGTTTGTGTGTGTGTGTGTGTGTGTGTGTGTGTGTGTGTGTGTGTGTGTTCAATTGTGGGGAGATGTTGGTAGAAGCTTGAAAATTCTGGGCGGCAAATATATGTCTCACTATCAGATCTAAACGTCCTCGAAGAGCAGTCAGCCAAATGAATGATTTCCATCAAATACTTGCATTTCCTTTATCTCCAGTCTCCTAATGTAAGACATTTACTTTTCGCACACGGGGGACAGAGGCTTGATTAACGTTTCTTATCATCCCTGTTGAGCTTAGGGAGATAAGTTATTCTAAACAGCACCGACTACTTCAAGATCCACTGTAAATAATGAATATAGTGCAATATTAAATTAATTTTAAACGATTTCATGCTTACTTGAGCTAAATTGCTCTAAAATACCTCTCCTATGTATTCAGTGTTTGCCTAGTTTTTAAAGTCAACATGAAGTCAAAATGTGCACTGTTTACTTTTATTGAATAATTCATTAATGCATGTTAACATTTAACTATCCTTTTATATTGGAAATAAGCAAACTGAATGCTTTTAATATGAGTAATATTAATAATAATAGTGCTATTTTTTTTGTATAGCGCCTTTTCAATGCTCAGGGTCACTTTACAGTGAGGATACAATAAAAAAGAATAATATGAGCATAATCATACAATCATAAGCACAAGTGAAATAAAATAACACTGACAAAGCACAACAAAACATAATAATGATAACATTCAGAAAGCAAAAAGATGCTGGGCATAACTTATAGATTACAACATTTAAAAAAACAGGTGAGTTTTAAGTGATTTAAATTCAAGAACGTTATTGAAAGTGAAGAGATGAGGGAAAGAGTTAGAAAGTTTGGGTACAGCAGCACTAAATGTTCAGAAGGCGATATGCAAGGGATGCTGAGAAGATCAGAATCAGAGGAGTATAATGAGCGAGTTGAGGTGTAGGGCAGGAGCGGTTCACAGAGATACTACTGAAAAGGGCATCGGGGTGTGAAAAAAGACTGGATAATGGTTTCAGCATCTTTAATGAAATCTCGGCACTTGGCAATGCAACGTAATTGAAAAATGCGCATTTGGTGACAGCGTTAGTATGGGCTTGAAAGGAGAGAGATGAACTGAAAATAACACCAAGGCTTTTAACAGTACAAGACGATCTAGGAGTTCCAGCTGTCTCGGGCATGATTCTAGTGAATGACACCATTCCAACCATATCGATCTTGGTTTAGTTTCATTTGAGGTTAGGCGATGTGTTATTTTTATGTGTACAAGTAGACATTTTGTCAATTAGAGTGAGCCTACAAATAGTGTAAACTTGAATGTCGTCAGGTATAGGGTAAGTGGTAATGTGGGTAAAGATTTGACACAGGGGTACTGTGTAAGTAATCAATAATAGTGGGCCAAGAACAGATCCCTGGGGACACCTCGCTTCAGATGGACATTAGGGGATTGAAAATCCTGCACTGATACGTAGAAGTCTGTCAGAGAGAGCCGTTTCTGCGCTATGCAGTGAATGAAAGCCAGATTGAATGGGATCAAAGATTTTTTCGAAAAGGCTGAAGCTGGGAGGCAGGAGCACTTTCCGATAATTTAGCAATTAACTGTAAATTTGAAATTGTACGTTTTTTTATGTTGGTTGGCATAATGGAGTGTAACACCGTATCCTAACTACGCGTGCTGCTACACGTGATAAGAGGTATATATTCAGCGTTAATCGCAGTTTTTGTCCAAACTAGCCACAACGGTGATTTTTAACGGTTTCTATTTCCGCTACATCGCGACTGGAACAACGACACACAAACCTGACTGTATGACAGTAGATCATCTCAGGTGATTATGTGCTTCGTTCAAAGTTAAACATGTCTAATATTAGTTTCATATTGCGTGACCTTGCAGCCCTATTGGAAGCAACAACGGACAGTTTACCTCAGATCTTGAAAATAAATTAAAGCAAAGATGAGCGTTAAAACTGTGAACTCGATGCCAATCAGTGTGTTCCACAACAGAGATGTTATCAGTCTGAAAAAACTAAATGAGAAATGTAGAAACTGTAGAGAAATTGGTGAAATTGTGCAAAACTTGCTGCAGTGTTTCGGTGGTTGCCAGAGTGTTGCTTGAATGTTTTTAGTGAATGTCATAAACTATGTTGACTATGAAAGCATGTTATTTTGAATTCAGCTATATTACAGCACTTAAGTACATTTCTTAAGTACATTTGTATAATTAAGTTAGAATTCTGTAATAAAATGCACAGTAAACATGAGCTATAACAATAATTTAAGGACTTATAAATATTGTATTTTATTACTACATGAACCAATTCATGCACCAGGTTCTTTCTTCAGTTTTATGCATTTGTGAATTTGAAGCCACACCTGACACCTGTCTATTTATCTTTTATAGTGAGTTCATGGGAGTTCATCCTGGTATTTCTGTCAAATGAGCAACTGAAGAGTTTATCTATGTATTTGTTGGTAATATTTAAAACGTCTTTATGTATGTCAACATTTCTCTGTTTCCTTGTTCCAAAAATTCCAAATCACAAAAATATATTTAAACATATTTATTTGAATTTTATTTCATAGAACAAACTATGAAATAGAACTGTGAAGAGCAATTACAGAGCCGATGATATACAAATATGTTTTTGTTTCATCTAATTGCTCAGGTAACCTTACCTCAGCATTAATTTTTAGCGTTCTTAATTTGCGACCTGGCTAGTAGGAGGAACTGTGAAAATAACCAGCATGACGAACTCGGCATGACCAGTGAAATCATAAGAAACAGAATATTGTTTCTAGGCCAAAGTTCACACATGCATCTGTGAATTTTGTGGGTTGGTGACGCTGTAGAGATTGAGTATGAAATAAGTGTTAAATGATACATTGAAAGACATTGTTTCGTGATACGGCTTTGTGTGATTCTCAAATCCACTAAAAATTATGTCAATTATGTCAATATTTTCCAGTATTGTGCAGCCCTACTGTCGACTCTTATGTGTAGATGTTTCAGTATCTTGTAGTTATTTCGAAACGGAACAGATTGTTTAAAAGTTTTAACATTTTTACCTCAGCTACACATTTTTAAATCAAAGACACATTTTGTTAACTCTTTTCAGATAGAGGAAAGGCTGCACGAACCCTAACATGACCCCTGTACACAGGCAAGAAGACCACCACACAAGAAACTTCTTAAAATCTAAAATATAATAGAGCACGAGAGAGATAGTGACAGGGGCATACGTCAACACCAAAGACACCAGCACGATCTGAATGATCCAGAAAGCCTTGACTTTATCCCGGTTCACTCCATCCCTCTTTTTAACATCGTCCCCTGGTCCAGGACGCCTCAGAGCCTTCAGAACCATCAGGCAGCTGAGCACTTCCATGATTAGAAAAGCAAAGTACTGTGGCATAAGCAATTCGTACATGTCAATGAGTCCAAACCTGACCACTATGCTTGAGCAAATGATCAGAATCCATCCAATTACAGCTATGGCGATCCTGTATTTAAGGGGTTTGAGCTTCAGGAAGGTCACGGGATGGAGAACCCCTAAGTATCGCTCCACACAGATGCAGGTTTGAAACAGAGGACGGCCGACCAACAGTATCATTCCAAATCCGATTATTACATAGTTACATTTAGGACAATTAAAAAAATACTGCTTGATTACAAAGGGGAACGAGAAATTGAAGATGACCTCAACGAGTGAAGTGTTGAAAATGAAGACTTTGAGGGATCGTCCTTGCATCATTTCTTTCATAATCAGCCACAGGATGTAACAGTTTATTGGGAAACCAAGAATAAGGTTGATGCTAAAAGAGAAGGCGACAAAATCATATGGTAAATTGTAGCATTCGCTGTAGTTTCTTGCGAAAATGGATTGCCGGCACGTAGAAATGTTGGTCCACTCTGACATGATCACACCTTTTTGGGAGTTGAAGGAAAATCAATTAATTGAATTACAAACAGCACCGAGTTTTTTTTTTTATATATATATAATTACCTAAAACTGAAAGCATTAAAAAAATTATTGAATGAAAACTTGAACACAATTTGAAAAAATATAATGGCAATTTGTAGCCAAATTTGAAATAAATACTGAAAATACAAAAAGCTAAACAAATTCTAAATATTCATAAAAACTGTAATAGTGTGGCTATAGAACAAAATTAACAATCTACAATGAATACGCTACCTCACAAGGAGAACCGTTCTGGATGAGCATGGGACTGAATGTAGTTTGCTTCAGATGTTGCTGATCTGCTTCATAAATTTGATTTGGTTATTCACTGGCACGCAAATGAAATATCACTGTGATAAATATCCTGAGAGAGAAATCTAGCAAATGGTGTGTCGTCATGAAAAATGTAGTTGAAAAATGTGATGCAAAACTCTCTGCTACATTGCTTGTATGGTTGTCATGGTGTTGCTACACCGTTTTTAGTGATTGTCATATAGTATATTAAATTGTATGTGGCATACTAATAAGCCCTCAGTACTTGAATGGACCTTGAATGATGTTGTGGATCTATCACATGGACCTCTGAGAGAGAGAGAGAGAGAGAGTTCAGTAGAACTGGATGAATTACGCCTGTAATTTCATAGTGTAAACCCTACTCTTAAATTTCCTTGTTGGACAACCAACCAATCACAGTCTTCAAAAGCATAAACAGCAACGAGTTACGAATTCTTGAGCTGTTCTCAGATTGACTCTGAACCAATTTTTTTAATGGTTATTCCATCCCAAAATTCACCTTTCATTTGTCCCGTCTTTCCAAGCCTGTTCGTCCTTGAAGCACAATTTAAGATATTGTGGATAAAAAAATCTGGAGGCTTGAGACTGTCCCATTGACTGCAAAGTAATGAACACCTTCAAAGTCCAGAAAAGTATTGAAAGACATTGTCAGAAACCCCCATCTGCTATCAGTGGTTCAACTGTAACGTCATGAAGTGACAAGAATAATTTTTGCATGCAAAGAAAATAAAAGTAATGACATTTATTCAACAGCTGGTCTCCTCCTGTCAACGTAGCATTATTTTGGAGAATATCTGCTGGACACAAACAGCGTACGCAGATCTGAGTCAGTCGTGCTGCAGAGATTCACTCATTCAAATCAAAGCATGGATATAACTGGATAATCTCCAAAACAGTGCTACGGTGATTTTTTTTTTTTTTTTTTTTTCATTGTGTACAAAAAGTATTAGCGTTGCTTCATAACGTTTAGATTGAACCACCGATGGAAGACTGACTATTCTGACTTTGAACTTTTCTGGACCTTGACAGTGTTCATTACTTTGCAGTCAACGGGACAGTCACAAGCCTCCTCGTTTTCAACAAACATATCTTAAATTGTGCTTCAACGACAAACAAAGCTTTTACGGGTTTGGAATGACATGATTCTTAAGATTCTTAAATCTTCTCAGAGAGAGCCCTTTAAATGGACCAGTAAAGTAAATTTGGAGATCCTGTCATGGATATCCAAATCATGGCCAAGGATGCAAAAGCAAGAAACTGGGAAATCTTTGGTTTTGTTGCCGTGACAAGCAGGTCTTATATTTCTCTTCAATTTGAGAGTCAAAAAGGTAGAGCAGGTAGAGCTTCCATCTGATCGATGAGCTAAGCATCTATTGAATCTATCTTTTCCTTGTGAAACACAGGCAGTGGTATACAAGATAAGACCGCTGCCTGTTTTGTACTTGATTGCCAGTAAATTGCCCGCCTCTGAAGTCTAGCAGCATTCCTAAGAACACTTCAATTTTACTACCTAATGCAACGTTTAATGGATTAAGAGTTGTTGCCCGGTGTGAAATAATTTACCAATCACAAAAAAAGACTGAAGTAAAGCTGGTTCCTCTGTAATAACATGCAACTTGTAACGCGAATCACATTCCCTAGAGAACTCTTGAAGATCTCAAAGGCCAAACTTCTCCAACCTATTTAGTACTGCGTGCTGATAAGTTATGAGCATTATCTTTTTCTGTAGCATCCAGGAAGCAAATGTGCTGAAATGTTTGTTGCCATTATTAGTTTATTAATGACACTAAAATAGCACGTGAATATCACTACTGAAGAGGAATTAAAACCTGTCTAAATCACGACCTCACAAGTAGAACAGTGCTGAACGTGGGACTGGATGCGGTTTGTTGCAGATTCTACAGATGTGCTTTATCGTTTTAATTTGGTGACTTACTGGATTACCTTTGACTTAGTTTCGCATTTATATCTTTGAAAGATCAGCCCAACCTGTGAAATGCTATCCTAGGCATGCAAATAAAATGTCACTTTGATAAATAACGTCTTTAAATGAGAATCCTAGCAAATATTGCATAATGATGAAAATTGCAGTTTCGTAGGTAAATATTCTGGTCTCTAGATAAAGTTTTGGTTCTTCCTTCAGCGTAAGTCTGTAGGGTTTTACACAAGTGTGAGTTTGAAGCAAACCTTCTTGGAGTTTACCCAGCTAATGTTTCTGTTCTGTCAAACTTTTTAAAAATGAGCACTCAAAGAATTTGACTTTGTAGAGATTTATTAAGGCAACTTTTGTGTTTTATTGTTGTACCAAATCTTTTTCTTATGATACCAATAATCACAAACAGAAAGGTAGTTGAAAATATCTTTGCAATAATGAGCCAAATTGGCCGAATTCAACTTTTTGCACATTGAACCGCATTGAGATTCCCACATGTCTATGACTAAACAATATAGGGCCTTAAAACCAATATAGCAAAACAAAAGTTAACACTTTAGAGATTGCTGAGTTACAGCGTCTTTAATAAGTCCTAAACTAATAATAATATTTTTTGCAGTTAGGTATATTCTATTCAATTGTTTTAATCGAAGGAGACTTCTAGTTTCAACTTTTTCTTCTGATATTTAAATGCCAAAACAAAGGCACACTTTGCTTACTCTTTTGAGATAGAGGAGAGGCTGCACAAACCCTAACATGATCCCTGAACAAAAACAAGAAGACCAGCATATCAGAAATGTTTTAAAATCTAAAACATAATAGAACAGAAGAGAGATAACCACTGGACCATACGTCAACAGTGAAGACACCAGCACAATCTGAATGATCCGGAAAGCCTTGACTTTATCCCGGTTCACTCCATCTCTCTGCTTGACGTTGTCACTCGGTCCAGGACGCCTCAGAGCCTTCAGGACCATCAGACAAGTCATGATCACACCTAGATGGTTGAAGTAGAACAAAAATCGACAAGAACGAGAAAGTTTTATTAGGACAGAGGAGTGGTCATCATTAACTAAAACTGAAAACATAAAAATAGTTTTGTTATATGAAATAAATATTGATATATTATATATATATATATATATATATATATATATATATATATATATATATATATATATATTTTTATCAAACTCAATTCTTATGTGAATCTAATGTGTTTACGAGCTACGGGTGACACAGTTATTTTAACACAGCGAGCAGCAACATTATAGATCATTTTCACAGCACAAAACAACAATGCTGCAGATATTAGCTATTAATAACTTATGTCTCTGACTGTTCAAACCAGATATGACGACATTTCTGTTCTACATTTAGCTTAACGGTGCAATTGTTGACCCCAGGGAATTAATCGGTAGGCTAAGAACATTTCAGGAGAGTCAGGTAATTATAATTGGGAGCATGGCCGTTAGATGGCTAGGGTTGAACTTTGAACCTGCTAGTTAGCTTTCTTGTCTGCTCAAGATGAGAATGCTTACAGTATTTTGGCCCTGCATGTATCTAAGTATAAAAATGCATGAAAAATTGTGTTTTGTTTTGCTTTTTTTGGTATTTTGTCTACCTCTGCTTGGAAGAAAATATAGTGGCTGCACCTCTTGGAATTTTAATACTTTATTTTTATGGTTTTGTATTACACATTTCCTTATGTGCCATGGTAAATTGGACTATTATTAAAGAATATGATTACAGAAAAAGTTTTGAACATGGCGATGGATTAAAACATAAGTAGCAGGTTGGATTTGCATTAAGCTTACATCTTAACATCTCTTTTTTTTTACAAGCAGATCGTAAATCATGTATTTTGTCTATATCCTATAAAACAGCTTCGTTAATAGAAAGATTTCATTACATGAGGATTCTGAATGGGATTTTTTCAGTGAGCTATTAAATGTCTTGAGACACTTGGGACTCGTGACCAAAGATTCGAGACTTGACTCAGACAGCCATGCGTGTATACATTTAAGAAATGCTACGTTTACATATCAAATATTTTTTATATATAATATAAATCATATGAATATAAATGCATACATTTACATGCGTATGTAAATACATGCAAATATATAATATATACTGTATGACTGCTGTAATGCAAATATGACTACAATTTGAACTAAAATTTAAAATGTAAATTGAAAATACAAAACAAATTTTAAATATTAATAAAAACTATGAAAACATGTAATTCTGCAAAAATAAGCACACACACAAACATTTAAAATTAATACTCTACCTCACAAGGAGAACCGCGCTGGATGAACATGGGTCTGAGTGTAGGTTGCTTCAGATGTTGCTGATCTGCTTTATAGATTTGATTTGGTTATTCACCGACATGCAAATGAAATATCATTTTGATAAATATCTAAAATAAAGAATCTAGCAAATAATGTGTTGTGATGAAAACGTAAATAGTGGGGGTTGCCAGAGTGTTGCTAGACTGTTTATAGTGCCATATAGTATATTAAATTTGATATGGCATACTACTATTAGCCTACATCCTAGCATGCTATTTTGAATTCAGCTGTATCATAAGTATTTGGTAATATTTGCACGTTTCTACTTTTAGTGCAATTAATTTGTGGTGCTTGACTACTAAATGTATAACTAGCCTATGCAGTTACATTTATTTTTTACAAAATTGACATAAAAATAAAGAGTCGACAAAACGATTGTCTGACTAACTCATGTAACAATTAAAAAATGCCCATTTCTATCGTGAAACTCTAGATGTTGTTAAAGGGGTCATGTGATGCGATTTCAAGTTTTCCTTTCTTGTTGGAGCGCTGCAAGCTGTTACAGCAAAGCTATTACTCTCGCTGTAGTGTTGCTGCGGGCGCCATGTTCCGGAGACTACTTTTTTGTGCTTCTAAAAGAGGACACAACTAGAAATCAGTGATTGCGTTGTATTTACAAACTGTTCCAGAACTCTGCAAGAAGACTCTGGTGCTTCTGACTTTGAATCTTTAAGTAAGTTACATTTTCTTATTTAAAGAACCTGCAACAATCTTTAAGCAGTGAAGGGTAATGGAGATTTTTTTGTTACAGATGTTCTGGTTTATCGTTTTAATTTGGTGACTTACTGGATTACCTTAGATTTAGTTTGCATTCATATCTGTAAAATATCACCCCAACCTATGAACTGCTATCGTAGGCGTGCAAATAAAATGTCGCTGTGATAAATAGCTTCTTAAATGAGGATCCTAGAAAGTATTGCGTAAACATGAAAATGTAAATCATCGTTCCGTGCAATCAATAAGATGCTTTGGGTTATTGCCAGGGTGCTGCTATTTCTGCCATACAACATCATGCTTCTACTGACAGTCACGAAAGTAGTATGCTGGTATGCTATTAAGTGTTTGCATTTTGCTAGTCAACCCCATGCCCAGATATGTTGGTCTCTAGATACGATTTGGGATCATCCTTCAGTGTAAGTCTGTGGGATTTTACACAAGCGTGAGTTTGAAGCCACACCTGACACCTGTGGGTCGGTCTGTTTATCTTTAGTGAGTTTGTGCGAGTTCATCCTGCTCATATGTTGTTTCTATCCTGTCAAACATTTTTAAAAAATGAGCTCTCAAAGAATTTGACTTTGTACATAATGTGTGTGTGTGTACAAGACATATTTAGGTAACATCTGTAGGGGTGTATAAACAGAATAGTTCGGTACCTACCTTAGTTTTGATGTCACGGTTCGGTGCTTTCAGTACAGCATCGGGAAACAAACTTTTGATTTCATCTTTCCATTGTTGAAAAGGGTTGATATGTTTTCATATTTATTTCTAGTAGTAATCAAGTAATCAAAAAACACAGAAATGTAGCTTTGCTTTTATTTCACTGAACAGAACTACTAAATATCGCTGCAGACAGTAATGACACGGCCAGGAACAGATGTGTGGCGAGGTCCAGATATATATGTTTCGTTTCACCTAACTGCTCAGATGCCCTCAAAACATGGTGCTAACTTCAGTGGGACAAAGTGTTCCCAAAATATTCGACCTGACTTCTAGTGGTTAAAGTTGTGAAAAACGGCAGACTAAAATGGAAAAAGTATGGCGAACTCTGTATGACCAATGAACTCCTAACAGACAGGATAATGTTTCTGTGCCAAAGTTCAAGCACATTTCAGCACTTTATGCTGCTGTACAGTTAGAGTGGAAGATCCCAAAGTTGGTCTGAGAACCTAGAGTCCAAGAAAACAATTTTATCCTTTTATTTTGTTAAGGACCTCAATCTAAAAGGTTATTTAGATATCTCAAATACTTCTTTATTCAACTTTAGGGGAAAAACTCAAAGAGCGCTTTTTCCAACAATTGCTAAAGTCAAGTGATTTTACTAGTAGAATTACAAGTCATAGAAATGGTAGTACTCTCACAACTGTCTATGTGAAAACATTTTTAACTTTAAATCACTTTTTGGTGTCTTTATTTTAAGGCACGTCCTTGCCAGTTGTTGATTTGGCATGATTTAGAAGCACCCATAGGGTCATGAAGTTCACAAGAACATCTTGCTTCATAATCACACTTCATAATGCTGGCAATTTACATGTAACACTTTTTCACTCAAGTCTCTTGTCCAGCATATGATGCTTCAAGTTGTGCAGATAAAAAAATGTAGTGCTTTTTACACAATGCTTAACCACAGAATATCATCATTCCAGAACCTGCTTTGAATCTCAGATCTACCACGTTGCCCTAAGAAGCATGAAACGTATTTGTTCAGGCTGTTAAAATGATCAAAATCCCTTCTTCCAAATATCCCAAAAATGATTCAAATATTGAATTTCTGAATACACTACTGAGGGCAAGTCAATGTGCCTCAGCTGACCATTTTAGTGTATTTATAGCTCTGACAGGCAAGTTCAATGAAAATGCTTTGATAGAACATCATTTGTTCTTCAGATATTCCTCTTTAATTAAACCAAGTATCAGCTTTATGCAATATAACCTACTAATTTGAAAATGACTGTTTGTGCATTGGACTACACTGGTTTCCCTACATCTCTAGGACAGAACGTATAGGGCCTTAAAATCAAGATACCAAAGAAAATGTTAAATCTTAAAGATTGTTGAGATATCTTACACAGCCACATTGCAAAAAGTTTTTAGTTCTGATATTTTCACCTCGACTCAAAGAAAGGATAATTATTTAAATGCCGATACAAAGGCACACTTTGCTAACTCTTTTGAGATAGAGAAGAGGCTGCACAAACCCTAACATGATCCCTGAACAAAAACAAGAAGACCAGCATATCAGAAATGTTTTAAAATCTAAAACATAATAGAACAGAAGAGAGATAACCACTGGACCATACGTCAACAGTGAAGACACCAGCACAATCTGAATGATCCGGAAAGCCTTGACTTTATCCCGGTTCACTCCATCTCTCTGCTTGACGTTGTCACTCGGTCCAGGACGCCTCAGAGCCTTCAGGACCATCAGACAAGTCAACATTTCCGTGATGAAAAAGATGAGGTATTGTGGCAAAAGTAAGTCAAAGATGTCAACGAGTCCCATTGTACTGAGAAGACATGAACAGATGATCAGAATCCATCCGATGACGCATATGATGAACCTGTATTTAATTGGTTTGAGCTTCAGGAAGGTCACAGGATGGAGAACCCCTAAGTATCGCTCCGCACAGATGCAGGTCTGAAACAGAGGACGGCCGACCAACAGAAACAGACCAAACCCCAATGCTACAGTCTTACAATTGGAGCAATGAAAGAAATACTGCTTGATTACGAAAGGGAAGCAGAAGTTGAAGATGACCTCAACGAGTGAAGAATTGAAAATGAAGACTTCGGGCGACTGTCCTCGGATCATTTCTTTCATGCTCAGCCACACGATATAACAGTGCGCCGGGAAACCGAGAATCAGGTTGATGCTGATAGAGAAGACGATGAAAGGGAAAGGCAAGTTGTGGCATTCGCTGGAATTCCTTGCAAAGATGGACAGCATGCATGTTGAAATATTTGTCCCCTCCGACATGATCGCACCTGGATGTTAAATGAAAATCATTAAGGGAGTGAAAATGAACGTTTCATTAAGACGTGATGAACATTTGAATTGAATACGCTACCTTATAAGGAGAACCGTGCCAGTTGAACGTGGGACTAAACGTTTGCTTCAGATGCTGCAGATCCTGCTTTATAGTTTTGATTTGATGACTTTACCAGATTAACTTTGACTTAGTTTTGCATTTAAGGCTGTGTAATGTCATCCCAGCCTGTGAAGTGCTTTTGTAGGCATGCAAATAAAATATCAGTGTGATAACTTGAGAAATCTTGCAAATGGTTTGTTGTGATGAAAATGTGATTTGTGCTTCCTTGCTTCCACATTGCTCGGGTGTTACGGGTGGTTGCCAGGGTGTTGCTAGACTGCTCTAAGTGATTGTCATGCAATGTGTTGAATTTGACATAGCGTAGTGAGCTGGAAGGCTGTTCCAAATTCAGCCACGGCATCAGTATTCGGGTGCTGAGATGTTGTGTAGTTGGTCATCCTCATATATGTTGGTTTCTAGACATCCTTTAGTGTAAGAATTTGGGATTTTACACAAGCGTGGGTTTGTTGCTGACACATGTGGGTCAGTGAGTCCATTTGAGTTCATACTACTGATATGTTGTTTCTGTCCTGTCAAACATTTAGAAAAAATGTTTTTTGTACTTAAATCTGTCTCTAAAAAAACTCCTTTTGGGATGTCCTCATTATAAAAATGGTATGAAAACACTGTTTCTTTTAGGTTGTGGGTCAGGTTAAAGTATGTATGCAAAGCCATATTGGGCATCTCCATATTTCTGTGCTTTTTACAATTTTTTTATTCAATTTTTTTTTTGTCATCGTTGGCATATAATGCAACAAAGATTGTCAACTGATTTTCCTAATATAAATATAAAGTAACGATGCTGCCATCAACGTATTTTCACCTCTTGTTATTTAACTCTATATTTCAGGCAAAATTTTAGTTTAGAGTAATACTGTTTCCCATTTATGAAGTTGTGATTGTGAGCTTGTCACATTCAAGTGCTTTCTTCTCAGAAAGAGTAAAATCTAGCATCCCATTGGTTGACAATCGTATACAATTCTAGATAATCAGCTTACCGATGCCTCCCCCTCCACTTCCGTCAATACAACCAATGTGACTTTCACTTCTACCTGTGCTACTAGCAACTTGCAAGAAAACATTTACAATGGCCGACATTAAAGAGGACTTTGTAGTAGACCTAGAGACTATCTATTTGAACCCAAATTCACTGAAGAGGAACTAGCTATTATGGGGGCGTGATGATATTGCTGCGCCGGGGTCGAAGTGCTGCCATGTGCTCTTCCACCATAAATTGTAGTTCTTTTTTTATTTGCTTAGAAAACCGCCACTTTTATTTTGTGTCACCGTACTTGCTCGTCTAACTAGTCTTATGACCCTCTTTAATTAGGGAAGTGTTTGGCGGTTTCTAAATTCATCCATGTTTGGATCCTTAAGAATGAATGGAGCTAAGCTAAATGCTAATATGGTAGCGCCACATGCTACAGCAATTAAGTGTATCCAAAAAATGTTTAATATAATTAAAAAAATAAAATAAAAACAAGTAAACTTTTATGAGTGTGACCTAATGTAAAAATTGCAATCTTTAAACATGTCAGCTGTTCTTTAGATTTACCAGATTTGAATAAAATAGTATCGGATTTCTTCAAGCCATCATATTTACCATATTTAGTTTTTTGCATGGCTTATGAATACCTGTTCCTGCCTTGTATGGTGGCCATATTTCACATCACATCTCAAACAGAACGTATTTCAAACACTCGCTGCTGTCTGAAACTGAGTTTTGAGGTAAAACTATTTTAGTCTATTTTGACCTTTTAGCTTTTTCTTTAATATTGTGCAGCCCTAGTACGTTATATACATTATACGTAAGCCAGCATCTCTGTTTCTTTGTTCTGTGATACCAAAAATGACAACACACACAACTTTATAAAAAAATAAATAAATTAGTTTAGTTTCACTGAGAAAGACCGTGACATATACCTGCGAACAGCAATTACAATTCCAATAATACAGATTTAGTGAGGATTTGTAAAAAAAACTAAAACACTAAATGTTAAGACCTCTGCTTAGATGGACCTAATTATAATGGGACTTGTAGTGGGTGGAAATGGTAGACAATCTATTTGGCTGAAATAGAAAAAGTAGGGTGAACTCGGCATGACCAATAAAATCAGAATAGGAAGAACAATGTTTTTAGGCCAAATATGCACATTTCATCACTAGTTGGCTCTATACAGTCTTAGTAGAAGATTGTTGGTGTGAGAACTTTTCAGACCTTTTCTTTGTGCTTTTTCCATTTTCATCATTGGCATATAATAAAATCAAAGATTGATAGTAAACTGGATACTAGATATCTAGATACTAGAAATAATGAGGCTGCCAACTTTCTAAAATTATTTTCCAATTCCTGTAATTTGACAAAATATTGTATTACTTAGCAATCATCAAAAGTTTCACATTTTTGTCTCATCAACACAATAAATTTGATTAAAACTCTTAAATGCCCATACAAAGGCACACTCTGCTAGCTCTTTTGAGATAAAGTAGAGGCTGGACAAACCCTAACATGATCCCTGAACAAATGCAAGAAGACCAGCATATCAGAAACGTTTTATAATCTAAAACATGATACAAGAGGAGACAGATAACCATAGGACCATACGTCAACAGTGAAGACACCAGCACGATCTGAATGATCCGGAAAGCCTTGACTTTATCCCGGTTCACTCCATCTCTCTGCTTGACGTTGTCACTCGGTCCAGGACGCCTCAGAGCCTTCAGGACCATCAGACAAGTCAAGACTTTTATGATGAAAAAAGCAAGGTATTGTTGCAAAAGTAAGTTAAAGATGTCAACAATTCCCATTATACTCAAAAGACATGAACAGATGATCAGAATCCATCCAGTGATGGATATAACGATGCTGTATTTAAGGGGTTTGAGCTTCAGGAAGGTCACAGGATGGAGAACCCCTAAGTATCGCTCCACACAGATGCAGGTTTGAAACAGAGGACGACCGACCAACAGAAACAGACCAAACCCCAATGCTACAGTCTTACAATTGGAGCAATGAATCAAATAATGTTTGATTAAAAAGGGGAAGACAAAGTTGAAGATGACCTCAACGAGTGAAGTGTTGAAGAAGAAGACTTCAGGCGACTGTCCTCGGATCATTTCTTTCATGCTCAGCCACACGATATAACAGTGCGCCGGGAAACCGAGAATCAGGTTGATGCTGATAGAGAAGGCGACGAAAGGGAAAGGCAAGTTGAGGCATTCGCTGGAATTCCTTGCAAAGATGGACAGCATGCATGTTGAAATATTGACCATATCCGACATGATCGCACCCGGATGTCTGGAAGTTAAATGAAAATACATGAAGGTGAAAAGTAAAGACTGAAATGTTAGAGACACATGAATACATTTAAAATGAACTCACTACCTCGCAAGGAGAACCGTGCCGGTTGAAAGTGGGACTTAATGTGGTGTTTTACAAGCAGTAGATCTGATTTATAGTTTGGATTTGATTTGACTTACTGCATCACCTTTGCCTTAGTTTTGCATTCGTATCTGTGAAATATCATCCCAACCATGCAAATGAAATATCACAGTGATAAATAACTTGACTAATCTAAATGAAATCAAATAAAATGCTGAAAATGTGAATAGTTGTTCCATGCAAAACTTGCTGCCACGTTGTTGCTAGACTGTTCTGAACAGTGTTGAATTTGACAGAGCATCGGTGTTCGGTTGCTAAGATGTTTTCTAGTCATCTTCACATATTCTGGTCTATAGGTACAAATCGGGTTCCTGTGGGATTTTACACAAGCGAGAGTTTAAAGCCACAACTGACACCTGTGAGTTTGTTTGAGTTCATCGTACTGATGTTGATTCTGTCCTGTCAAACATTTTTGAAAAATGAGCAGCTGAAGAGTGTGATTCGAGCATTAGAATGAACATCTACGTGTGTATTTAGGCAACATCTGAGTAACCAAAAAATACGAGAAGTTAAAATGAACGTCATTTTATTTCCTAGAACAAAACAAAGAGATACTCATAGCAATTACATGGTCAAAACACACATCTTCTAAAGATTTGTGGAAAATATGTACATTTTTGTGTTACTTATAGCATCAGATACCATCAGAACATGGTGCCCAAGACCTTTTAAGAAGTTTAATTTCGCTAGGACAAAGTGTTCTTGGATTAAAACCTAACTTCTGGAGGGAGGAGTTGTGAAAAATGCTAAACATCTACTTGGTTGAAACCATTGATATTCACTTCTTGTAATGATAAATAAACGTGAATAAGCAAAAAACAATGAGAACAGAAAAGAAAGAATAATGTTTCTAGAGGCCAAAGTACTTTGTGTGTTTTGAGCCCTTGGCGTTGTAGAGCTTTAGTGGCAAAACTGTAGACTCCAAAAAAAAAAAAAAAAAACCAACAAGTAGGTTTTTATGAGTGCTGCATGATTTCTAAAATCATACACTACATTTCAACAATTCAGTTTTGCTAGTGTCTTTTTTGTCATATGTTCTTACTATTGAACAAGACGTGTAAAATGGCTGCAGATTTTTAAATGACAAAACAAAACCAGATTTTTTTTTTTTATTCTTGTGAGATAGAGGAAAGGCTGCACAAACCCTGACATCATCCCTAAACACATGCTAACAGACCAAGACATTAGAAACGTGTTATAATCTAAAATATAGTAGAGCACAAGAGAGATAACACCACCACCGTACATCAGCAGTGAAGACACCAGCACGATCTGAATGATCCAGAAAGCCTTGACTTTATCCTGGTTCACTTCTTTTCTTTGCTTTACGTTGTCGCTCGGTCCGGGACACCTCAGAGCCTTCAGGACCATCAGACAAGTGAACGATTTTATGATGAGAAAACTGATGTATTCTGCTAAAAGTAAAATATGCATGTCCGTGACTTCCAGTGTAGATAAAATGGATAAACAGATGATCAGAATCCATCCGATGAAGGTTATTGTGATCCTGTATTTCATGGGTTTGAGCTTCAGGAAGGTCACAGGATGGAGAACCCCTAAGTATCGCTCCACACAGATGCAGCTCTGAAACAGAGGACGGCCGACCAACAGAAACAGACCAAGAATAGTTGTTACATATCTACAATTAGAGCAATTGTAGAAGTACCTTTTGATTGCAAAGGGAAAGGAGAAGTTGAAGATGACCTCGGTGAGTGAAGTATTAAAGACGAAGACTTCGACAGACTGTCCTCGGATAATTTCTTTCATGCTCAGCCACAGGATGTAACAGTTCGCTGGGAAACCGAGAATTATATTGATGGAGTATGAGAAGGTGAAGAAGTAAAAGGGTAAACCGTGGCATTCGCTGGAGTTCTTTTCAAAAATGGATTCAGTGCATGTTGAAATGTTTGTCGCCTCTGACATGATCGCGCCTAGGTGTCTGGAAGTTGAATCAAATCAATGAGAAGGTGAATGGAAAGTTTTCTTAGGATGGTGTTAATGTTAAAAACATTTCAAATTGATACGGTACCTCACAGATTAGTTTTCAGTTGTTCTTCAGTGTGTTCTTTGTCCGCCGACTGTCGCAAAGTGTTCAGACTGTTTGCGCTACAACGGTTGAATGTTGGACTGAATGCAGCTTGTTTCATATGTTGCAGATCAGAGCACTGATTGATGAATTTTTGGATCACCTATACCTTAGTTTTGCATTCATTTCCACCCCTGCAAAATGCTAAACTATACATGCAAATAAAATTACACTGAAAAAAAGGTCTTGTTCAGACTCCTATGTACTACTCTTTCTATTTATTGCCTACTCTTTATATAATGCTGCTTTTTCACTGTGAAAACTTTTTCACATGCATCCAATAGAGCATTTGTGGGGCATTGATGGCATTGAACAAGAAGGGCTGGCTCAAATGTCCGTTCCACTTTATCCCAAAAGTGTTTAGTTTGTTTGCTGTCAGGTCTCTGTGCAGGCCAGTCAAGTTCTTGCACACCAAACTCATCCAACCTGTTTTTACGGGCCATGCTTTTTTCACAGAGACACATTTATCCTGAGAGAGAGGGGTCTTACCTAAAATGTTTCCACAAAGTTGCAAGCATAGCATTGTCCAAAAAGATTGCTGTTCACTGAAGGGAAAGTTGTTAGACCAAATCCTGCTCCATCAAATCCTCACTCACCAAACTTTACAGCTGACACAATGCAGTCAAGAGGCATTTGCCAAAACCAGACTGCTAGACAGAAGACAGGTTTCCACTGCTCCAGAATCCAGTGGTTGTGTGCTTTACACCACTCCATCCCGAAACTTGCCATTTTTGTCTTGGTGACGTGAAGCTTGCATGCAGCTGCTCAGCCATTGGAAACCCATTTCATGAAGCTCTGGCGGCACAGTTTTTGCGCTGACATTGATGCCAGAAGAAGTTTGGAAGTCAATAGAATCAGCAGAGCGTTGGCGGCGCTTGAGTTTGATTTTACGTGGTTTTCCGCTTTGTGGATGTTCCGGGTTGCTGCTGTTCCTAAAAGCTTCCAATAATACCACTTACAGTTGACAGTGGAATATCAAGCAGGACAAAGCGTCCTATCGCAGTATCACACTTAAAATCAAAGAGCTCTTTACAGCAAATGCATAGGGGACATGTGTAACTTTAAAGCAGTCATTTCCATTAACCAGTAGTTCAGTAATTGAGTTGTATGTCCATTGAAATAAATGCATTGCATAAGTATTCATACCCTCAGTTGAGCTTGTTGGTGTGAAAAAGTGTAAGGTAAATTGTGGCATTGGCTGAAGTTTGTTGTGATGGTTGTCATCTTTGACATGATTGTCCCTATGTATTTTGAAATTCAATCAAGTCAATGAGAAGGTGGAAGGAAAGGTTTATTAGGACAGTGCCTAGTCAATGTTAAAGCTATATTTAAACATTGTGAAAACTGATACCTCACATATATGTTTTCAGTTGTTCTTCAGCGCTTTTGTTGTCCCAGACTGCTTGAGCCTTGCCGGCTAAATGTTGGACTGAATGTAGTTTGTTTCAGAATATTGACTGATGATTTATTGGTTTGCCTAACTTAGCTTTGCATTCATATCTGTGAAATATCATCCCAGTCCGCGAAATGCTATACTATGCATGCAAATGCAATTCATGTCGTTGGAAATGACGCCTCTGTACAAAACGTGCTGCTATCTTTCTAGAACATTACTACTGCCGTCATATGCTAAATTCAAAATAGCATATTAAAGGGTAGTTCAGAAAGCAAAAGATTAATTACCGCTGTAAGACCTTTGTTTATCTTCAGAACACAAATTAAGATATTTTTGATGCAATTTGAGCCATCAAAACGCTCACCTATCATTCACCGTCTTCAAATATGGCTCATCATCTGAAATATGTAAGCAGCAGCAACTGATCCATCTAATGTTAACCTAGACAAAAGGTCCGGAAAAAGTATGAAAGATATCGTCTGAAACACCCCATATAATGAAGCTACAATAATACTTTTTGTACGTGAAGGAAGTTCAATGATTTCGCTCCGTAGCATCCCCGTAGTGCCATTCTGGACGCACATAGAGTAACGTCACAGCTCTGTGTCACTCGTTTCAATTCAAATCAAAGCAAAAATAAGCGAAAATATATCCTTGTGTCACACAAAAGCAAGTACTCACGACACGACACTACAGTGCCATTACGGTGCTGAATTGTTGAATAAACTTGTTATTTTTAAGTTTTAAGTTACATTTACATTTACATTTAGTCATTTTGCAGAATCCAAAGCGACTTACAATTGAGAGTACAACAGCGATTCATTTTTTTAGAAGACAAACAGACAGTGTAAGTGCTTATAACTCACAGGGAGTGTTCAAATTAGTA
>NW_025047824.1:1095000-1112500 GCF_018831695.1 Puntigrus tetrazona
AAATGAAGCCTTGGTGAAAACAAGAGTCTTATTTTCAATTTATTCTCCACCCCTAAACTTTTGATTTTCTGTTGTTATATTTATATAATAATATTTATATATATATATATATATATATATATATATATATATATATATATATATATATAATGTTAATAATGTTATAAATAGTACAATATTTTATATATATATATATATATATATATATATATATATATATATATATATATATATATATATATATATACACACACACTTAAAATAGATAAATAGTTATAAATATTACATATATGCATATAATATATAAATATTATATATATATATGTAATTTTAAAACATTATATATATATATATATATATATATATATATATATATATATATATATATATATATATAAATATTGTAATATAACTATCTATTTTAAGTGTCTTCGTTCACAATATAGGGTTCTTAAATTGATATAATAATAAATAATAAATAATGAATCACAATCATGTCGATCATTTTTCTCTTTCTAATCAAAAGCAGATAATGACTTGTGTTTTAGTCGCTGGTTCAGTCGTTGTTTTCAGCTAGTCAGACGTCGTCTCCTGCTCTGAATGCGCCGTCGGCCCCGTTTCAATAAAGGCCCCATAACTCGGCCCTTCAGCGATCGGAGCAATCAGAGGCTTCAGACGCGGCTGCTGTCGAGTGACGGAAGTCGTTTGCGCAGCATTCAGACACAGAACAGATGCGTTCGAAGCCTCCACGGAGAGCAGGAAGCTGCTTTATATCCTAATGAGGTTCAGCGTGACTCCTGAGCGTTTCAGAGCCCCGGAGCGACGGCAGGAAGGACGAAACACTCCCTCATCCTCGCTCTGACCTCGAGTCACCTGCTTGTTTTCATTCACTTGCTAATTTTCATTTAGACGCTAAGCTGCACAGGGATATCGAAATATGGGATGTTATCATTGATAAGATTTGTTAAAAATATATAATTAATATTTAACTAGAATTTTAGAATTTATAATATATGTAGACTAAGTTAATTAATATATTATATTAATTGCATAGCATAATAAATAATGCCATTTTATATATATATATATATATATATATATATATATATATGCATTCAGATTAATAAAACATTTATAATATAATTAATATGCATTCAGTAATAAATTAATTTGAATTAGAATTTTAATTTACAATTAGAAATTCGAATTTCATTATATACCTGTTTTATGTTTATCATTATATATTTTAATAATATAAATTATACATTTAGAAAAACTATAAATGTATTATAAATACTTGTTATTATGCTATAGTATATATATATATATATATATATATATATATATATATATATACATTTTTATCATTTTTGTGTAATAGTATTTTATATAATGTGTGTATATATATATATATATATATATATATATATATATATATATATATATAAAATAGGTATACATTATATAAAATACTATTCACTGTAGTATTATGCTAAAATATTAAAATTTTGCAATTAATTATAATTTAGGTTATATAACATACAACACATACAGTCCTGTAAAAATACTAATAAAAAAATAATTGTGTATATATATATATATATATATATATATATATATATATATATATATATATATATATATATATATATATTCATATTATCATTTTTGTGTGTATATATATATATATATATATGAATATTTGAATGAATATTTTGTGTATATATATATATGAATATTTAACATATTACATAACTATACAATTTTATTTTGATTTATAACTATAATGTCACGTGTTAAATGTGAATTTAATTTAGTAGTAGTTTATGATTATAATGGAAAGCTTTTCCTCAAAGTGACTGAAGTGAAACATGAAAGCAGAAGAAAGAAGTTTATCCCGGAGGTTCATCGTTCATCACACTTTTCTCCTCATCCTCTTATGCTAATGACGAGCAGCGATCTGGAAACAGACTCATTAGAGTGAACTGAGGAGACTCGCTCATTATCTCACAGTCCTGTTCCTAACCTCCATCATTTCCCAGGTTTAGTTTGTTAAACGCCGCCCGTGGATCCTTCAAAGGGCCGGTAATGACTTTCTGAAGCTGACGGGTCTCCAGAGGACAGAGCTGCTGTGGATGCCACGGTCAGACGCTCCGCATTTTAATGAGACTTCCTTCTGGATTTGTGAGGACTGCATCCGCGGGGGCGGAGCATATGCGTGGGGGCGTGGCTTGATGGGCTGGAAGGGGAGGGGTTATGCGACCAGGCTAAATATTTTGATTATTACAGTTTTAGTATTTTTATAGTTTTTTATTCATATTTTAAATTTAGATTTTGAATAAAAATGTTTTCAGTTTACTTTTTTTATCAATACCTGGAATGAGTTTTTAATTTGGTGTTTTCTGTTTTTGTAATAGATTTACTTTTTACTATTTTTATTGTCATTTTTATTAGTTTACTTTTTCTCTGTATATTTTGTTTTATCATTTTAAATATTATCACTTTTCTATTTTCTTTTTAGCTTTCAAATGTGTGTGAATGTGTGTGTGTATATATATATATATATATATATATATATATATATAATATGTGTGTGTGTGTGTATGTTATAACTAGTTAAATTATTAATAATTGTATTGCATTTGACATTTTTTTTGTCTTTAAAGTATTTATTTTTATAAGTTTTAGTAATCATGTATTTTAACTTAATTCAGGCTATATTGTTTTTTCATAGTTTTAATACATTTTTATTTCAGTTTTACTTTTAGGACATCAAGTTTAATATTTATAAGCATTTTAAAAAAAATTGTTTAAAGTTTTAGTTAATGTAGCACTTAGCATTATTTTTTATATATATTTATATTTTCAGTTTTCACTTACATTTTAGTTTTAGAAATTTGTATTTTTGTTTTTAATCTTTTTTTTTTTTTTTTTTTGCTGTTTTTGTATTTACATAGTCTTATTATTTTTCTTTATTAATGTTAGTTTAATTCGCTTTACTTATTTGAATACCTGAAACTTAAATGAAAATTCAAAACCATGGTTTTCATGGCGTTTTCATAATGTTTTTTATTATTATTATTTTTTTTCGGTTTAGTTTAATAAAAATATTAATTTTATTTACATGACGTAAATGTATTTTTCAAAACTTATTTGATATCAGTTGTCAAAATATTTCTAATTTTCTTTTTTTCTTTACATTTTTAATGCAGCTCAAGGTTATATTAATTTTACGTTTCTTATTTCAATTAACAGAAAATCAATCAATAAATAAAAAGATAAATAATTTTGCCCTGCATCAGCTGTAAAGCCGCTCTTAAAAAAGTGTTATTATTCATCTTAATTCGGTTCAAATTTTGATTAGGCCGAAATGGTAACAACATTTTAATTGCAACCTTTAAACAAACCGCACGATGAAGGAAGGTGAAGCCGCTTTTTGACATTATTACGCAAACCAAACACGTCTCACATTTCTTTTATTTCCCGTCAGGCTTCAGGACCTCAAACGCCTGTCAAGTGCACGCGCTTCCTCCTCGTGAACTCGCGTGAGCCGCGCGCGCTCTTCGACTGTGAGTCACCGCGCGCCGCGCAGCAATGGCCGGGGAAAAAAAGCTACGTTTAGCATGCCTGCGGAGCTCTTTGTGAGGTTTTGTGAATGAGTCGATGTCCCGGGTGACTGGGCTCTCGATGAGAGCATATCCGGCTCCGCATGAACGTCGAAGGGGAAAGAGCGGGCTTCGCGCGCCTCCGGGGCGCGTGCGGAGCAGTTCGCAAAACACGCGAGATTTGAGAGAGTTTGATTGGGAACAATTTGTGCGTGGACTTGAATGACTGCGCTGTTTGAATAATAGAGAAATGCACTGCAAAAAAAGTCTTACTCGGTGTTTTTGTGTAGCAAAAACTAAATAAAAATTCTTAAAGCTGCAGTGCATGTTTTTGGGGTTGTACGTACGGGTGTTTTAGCATTGCACTGGGTCTTTAAGTCATGTCTGTAGACATAAAGAAGTTGTTCGGCTGCTAGGCTAACGCATGTGAGGATCCCTGATCATTTATAACCTTTTCTCACAGCAGCTAGAATAATTGTTTATCATTTTGATGGCAGATTGCAATCCGGAAAGGATTATGCGTTTATGAAACACGTGTGAACGAAATTAAGATATATTCCAGTTTTAAATGTGCTTCTGATTACAGATTACAGCCTGGGATTACACCAGATTACTATTTTAAAGAAAACCTAAACCGGGGATAAACGGGCGGTGATGTAAGAAGCGGGCGTGGGTCTTCGGCGGAGGCGGGGCTTATCCACACTATTACATCATAGAGTAGAACCTCCCACAAGATGTTGTTTCAGCAGACTGCCTTTTGAGTTACAACACTTGCACAATGTTTTACTAACAATACACTAACCTCTATATGTTTAAAGAGGGTATTTTCGTTTCACTTCTCGTTGATAGCAAGGAATTTTGTAAAAAAAAAAAAAAAAAAAAAAAAATATATATATATATATATATATATATATATATATATATATATATATATAATGTGCAAATTAGTGCAGTTGTGTAGTAAATATAAATTAAAAAAATATATGAAGAAAATAAGATTTTATACTAAACAAATTGTGTTTTTTTTATTTAAAAATGTCTTTTTTAATTTCTTTTTTTGTGCTTTGGTAATTTTGTTGTGCTTTTGACAGATTACAGTATGTATTTAAAATATTTTTAACTAGCTTTAATTTATTTTGTTTTAGTACTTTTTATTACTAAATACAATACATATTTATTACTTTATTTCAGTTTATATTTTGTTTTCGGGAGTCCCGAACAACAGGCCGACACGCATGCAAGGTCCAAAAATACCTTTGTTTTGACACAATATGCGTTCATTTTTACCTCGTTTGTTCAACGTCTCCCAAACTCCCCAATAATTTTCCCAAACTGCTCTGATAATTGGTCGATTTCGTTGAAAACAGCATTTGCGAGTTTTTAATGCCCCAAAAGCGACACCTAGTGGCAAAGAATAAATTAGCGTTTTCATTCAGACCGACCCTAACGGTTCAACAAGGCACTTTAAATATTTTTTATTGCAGTTAATTGCAAAAACCACGCCCGGCGGCTTCGTCACTGTAAGCGGCTGGATCTGAACGGAGTTTGTCTGTCTGTCCTCTAGGGGTCGCCCTCCAGGGCCGTCGTCTCTCTTCATCTGGGATCATGTACTAGAGCCGACCCTGCGCAGCAACCATGAAAGGCTTAGGGGCCAACCGTAGCCGCCATCTGTCCGACACCTGTGACCCCACCGCGGGCCCCCAGGAGCCCCTGTGCCCCTTGGCCCCGGACCCCCACGCCGCCTTCCTCTTGAGCCCCACCGTCAACCACTACGCCACTCTGGACCCTCACCTCCATCATTTTCCTGTTTCCACGGCGACGACGCTGCAGTCCGACTGTCTGCTGCCCCTCAACAACCAGCTGAGCAACAGCAGCACCTTCCCTCGCCTCCACTACACCACCCAGCCGGAGCAGAGCGACTACACACAGGTACAGGCCTTTACTGGAAATGTTATTGCTGTTTTCTATGCGTTATTATAAAACGGGATTTATTTCTGCGACGCAGAGCTGAATTTTCAGCATTACTCCAGTCTTATATGCTGATTTCCTGCAGAAAAAAAAAACATTTCTGATTACCATCACTGCTCAAAATAGTCGCGTTGCTTCATATTTTCGTGGATTTTATCTTTCAGGATTGTTTGATAAATAAAAACTTAAAAAAACTGCATTTATTTGAAAACGTATAAATGTGATTACCGCCACTTTGGATCAATTTAATTCATTTTTGCTCTTTTTTTTATTTTTTTTTTGCAATTTAAATTCAGATGTAAGTTTAAAATTGTGCATTTTTTGACTAGTATTTGTTGAAATCTGTATTATTTCATATGCGCAAAATTACAATTAGTTCAAACTCAAATATTTGTATTTATTCATTATTATACAAATATTTGAAATGATCATTACTCAACTTTACATTGAATAAAAATTCAAATGTAATTGCAATTTATTTGTCATAAATAAATAAGGAAATGTTTAGCAAATACATGCAATAAACAAAGAAACAAACCTTTTTAGTGATATGATATGACAAAATATTAAAGCCAGTTCATCATTTATGATAAAATCAGTGTCAGACATTTTTTCTTACATTTGTTTAATGTTTTAGGATAATATAGTAAACAAAACATACTACTGCTACTTCTAGTGCTACTATTACTACTACTACTAATAATAATAATTATAATAATAACAGTATTATAATTAATAATAAATACAAATACAATTGTTAAAAAAATTACATAATTAAATTGTATTTTAACTACTTTTAATAACACAAATATCCACATTTGTATCCTTTTTCGTAACTTAATTTACAATAATAATACATTTATATTACTAATAATAATATTTGATAAAAAATAATATTTATAAAATAAAAATGAAATAAGAATAAAATTATATTTGAAACAACTAGGGTTAACTAATTAAAATGCTTCTCTTTTCACAAATAAAATATACATTTAAACCTCATTAAATATTCAGTAAAGTGCAGTGACGATGATTTTATTTTGTTCTCGGGTTGGCGTTAATGACAGGCGGCACATTTATGAGACGGCTGTCTCTTTAACAGAATCGTTAAGCAGAATCGAAATGCACGTATTTTATTGAATAACCGGTTCTTGGAAGTTTGGGACCGGTTCTCAATACCCTACCCTAGAAGTAAAGGAACGACTTTATTTTACGGTTACACATATAAGTTGCTAATTGCATGCATATTACATGCGTTTTAGGTCATGTAGTGTAAACGAACGCATGTGTATGACTGCTAGGTTGTTATGCGTTTATGGCAAAGCATTAAATCCAGCTAGTCGACTAGTCTGTGCAACCCGTAATATATATCAACATATGTGCAGTTTTGAACTTTAACGCACACTTAAATTGGTATATGTGTGTCGTGTCTCAGCAGGCTTGTGTGGCTCAGACCGGCAGTCGCTCCGGCACGCTCACGTCCTCTATGTCCATGGGCATGGGTTTGGGTCTGGGGCTGGGCGCTCCCGCCATGATCAGCAGCGGCACGGCCACCATCTCATCCGCGGCCGCCGCCAAGATGAACCGGCTCCCGGCCAACCTGCTGGACCAGTTGGAGCGCCACCTCCCGCTGCAGCGCGACGGCTTCAGCACACTGCAGTTCCACCGGCGCAGCCGCGGCTCCAAGCAGCGCAGCGAGAGTCCCAGCCGCATCCGCAACCTGGTGCAGTCCGTCCAGAAGCTCTTCGCCAAGTCTCAGTCCCTAGAGGTGTCGGCGGTCAAAGGGAGCATCACCGCCGGGCCGGCCGGAGACGCGGCTAAAGCGGCCCGCCGCAGCAAAAGCAAAGACCGGGCGAAGACCGAAGGCACCAAGCGCCGGCCGCGGCCCAACCTCTCAGGCTTCTGGAGCTCGGATGACGGTTTGGAGGACGAGGCTCCGGCTCAGCCCGCCGCCGGGCCCCTGGCGGTGGCGTATCGGAACCCTCTCAGCATGATGACGCTGGGAAGGGCCGTGTCGGACAGTCAGGCGGCTCCCAGACCGCATCCGCAGGGATACAACACCATAGCGGCGCATTCGCTCAAATCCTCCAAGAGCAGCGGAGACCTCAAGCCCACCGTGAGCCTGCCGCCCTCCACGGGCCAGACGGGGGAGACCGCGCTGGTCAAGAGGGGCTCGTGGTCCACGCTGACTCTGAGTCAGGCCCGACAGGTGCTGCAGAAGGGCTCCGCCACCGTCAACCGCACCCTGCTGAAGTCCAAGTCCTGCCACGGCCAGGAGATGACCTGCAACTTCCTACAGGTACACACACGCCAGTCAGCGTAAGAGAGAGAGACAGTGGAGAGGTTTCTTGAGGGATAAGGCAGGAAAGATTTCATAATAGGCAATAACACTGATTATAATGGTGAATAACCACTTTATAACACTTTTTTTATTATTATGTATTTTTTGCGTAATTACCATTCATATTTAAACAATATTGTTTACATAAATTTAAACAATAAATAAAATAAATGAATGAATTATAAATGGAAAAAAACAAAACAAGATATCAAAATAAATAAGTGTGTTTTGTTTGATATACACAGTAGTAATAATAATAATAACGAATATATTTGTTAAAAATATACAATTAATATTTGAACAGTATTTTTCAGATACTTTTTCAAATATTCTAATGCTTTTTCACATATTTGTGTAACAATAATAATAAGAAGAATATATTACTTTATAATTACAATAGATGCAATAACAATTGTAGTAATAAATCCAAGTATGTACAGTAAATAAATAAAAAAAAAAAAAATATATATATATATATATATATATATATATATATATATATATATATATATATATATATATATATTTTTTTAACAAAATCTTGTAATTTTAAATGCCATTTTAGCAGAGGAATTTTAAAACGAGATTTTCAAAAGTACATGAATTATATCACTAACATAGAAAGTACATTTAAGATGTTCTATTTGACATCCTTCGACCCAGATGCATTGTGGGTAGTAAGTGTAAGTGTTCTGGCAGGTGCCTGGAGGTGAGTGGAGCGGGACGCTGGGTAAAGGAGGCGGTGCGGGCGAGATCCCCTGCAGACGAATGCGCAGCGGCAGTTACGTCAAAGCCATGGGGGACATGGAGGACAGCGACGACTCGGACGGACCCCCATCACCCAAACCCTCGCCCAAAACCGCTGCCAGGCGCCAGAGTTACCTGAAGGCCACGCAGCACTCGCTCAGCGAACAACAGCCTCCACTGCTACCGCCTCGCAAGTGAGCCCTGCACGCTACACACACGCTATACATGCTCTACACACACACACTACACACACACACTACACACACGCTATACATGCTCTACACACACACACACACACTACACACACGCTATACATGCTCTACACACACACACACACACTACACACACACTATACATGCTCTACACATACACACACACTACACACACGCTATACATGCTCTACACACACACACACACACACACACACACACGCTATACATGCTCTACACACACACACACACACACACACACGCTATACATGCTCTACACACACACACACACACACACACTACACACACGCTATACATGCTCTACACACACACACACTACACACACTACACAAACGCTATACATGCTCTACACACACACACTACACACACGCTATACATGCTCTACACACACACACACACACACACACACACGCTACACACATGCTATACATGCTCTACACACACACACACACACGCTACACACATGCTATACATGCTCTATACGCACACACACTATACATGCCATACATGCTCTACACACACACACAAACACACACACGCTACACACGCTTTATACATGCTCTACACACACACACACGCTACACCCACGCTATACATGCTCGACACACACACACACTATACATGCTCTACACACACACACACACACACACACACGCTATACATGCTCTACACACACACACACACACACACACGCTATACATGCTCTACACACACACACACACACACGCTATACATGCTCTACACATACACACACACACACTACACACACGCTATACATGCTCTACACACACACACACACACACACACGCTATACATGCTCTACACACACACACACACACACACACACACACTACACACATGCTATACATGCTCTACACGCACACACACTATACATGCCATACATGCTCTACACACACACACACAAACACACACACGCTACACACACACTATACATGCTCTACACACACACACACACACACGCTATACATGCTCTACACATACACACACACACACTACACACACGCTATACATGCTCTACACACACACACAGACGCTTTACATGCTCTACACACACACACACACACACACTACACACACTCTACAAATACTCAACCGTGCTATTGCCCTACACCTAATCCAATTCCTTACAGGACACTTTGTTAAAAATACGTTTTAAAGTCAGAATTATGAGATATGAACGTGCATTTACCAGCTGATATCTCGACTTTGTAATATCTCTCTGAATATCAATGCACTACAAAGAATGATGTGAGTGGTTTTCGCTTGGCTTTATTGAGTACTAAAAAATACAATTTATTATGTTTGTGATTTATATGAGATTTCTAACTTAATTCATATCTATAATCACCCCAAGAAATGTATTTTCATTTACCCTTTTTGTGTTCATACCATTTATCTGTCTCCGAACTTGTGTACTCTTTTTAATATTTCCAAGTAACATACGTTTAGTTGAAACGTTTAGTTTATTTAAATCAAACCAACTTTCAGGATTACTCGTTTCTAAAGTAATAGTTCCCATAATAGGACATAAAATATTTGTATCATCTGTGAACTAATTTTACTATTTTTGATACTTTGCAGATATCATTTATATAAAGCAAAAAATAACTTTGGACCCATAGAAAACGTGTTCCTGATACCATCGATGCCGAGATGTTCTTATATATATATATATGCATGTTTATTTCACTTCATGCAACGTAAATGTGTTCTATAACTTTAGTTTTGGTTAATTATAATAACCTTGACTATAATATAATATTTTTACACAATACATAGTTAGCTGATACAAAGCTCTTTGTGACATTAAATAACCGTTGGATAATTTTATGCACATGGCATAAGGTGCATCACGAGTGTCTGACCTTAATAAATATCCTGAACTGAACATCTCAGCATGGACGGGATCAGGAACACATTCACTGTGACCAGCAGATGGCAGCACATTGACAGGGTGATTGGTAAAAGCTTCATAGAGAACAGATTTCCCATTCATTTTTAATATCAAAATAAAACAGCGCAGTAGTTTTCATCCGGGGGGCCTCAGCAAACCTCCAAATGATTTAAAGCAAACTAAAACTAGGTTATATTTTATACGTTTTTTACATCATGCTTTTGTTGGTGAGATGTTAGGAACAGGGAGACGAATAGGTTTAGATCATCTATGATTAATACACATCCCTAGGAGAGTTGAGTCAGTTGTTAATGAATCTTAGACACAAACAGCAGACATTGATGTTGGATGGTCGTGTAAAATCCTATCAGGCCGAGCCCCTGTCCCTTCATGCAGAAGCAGTTCGGAGTGGTTTGGTCTCCTCTGCGGAGCACCACGTCAGTGCCGCACCTGCACAGGTTAGTGTTTAGCTCTGCCTCCGTCTGATCACGTGACCACTCAGATGCACTCTCACTCTATCCGATGACAGTCCTAAACTTCACTGCTTTATGACGGCCACCTCCACCACCACCACCCTGACTGAATCCTCACTGGCCTTCATTTATTTTTATTTTTGGTCAAGTCGGTCAGAACTGTTTCTCTGTCCCGCACCTGGCTCTTGCTTGCTAATCAAATGAAATTCAAATGTTATTTGCACAAGGGAGATGCAAAGCTTTCCTGCTCTCAATCTCTTATGTTTGTGTTTGTCTTTCTCGGCTGTATGCTGTCTCTTAGATCTCCACCAGTCGCAACCTAGTATCCACATAGCAACACCGTGGCAACCCAAAAACAACCTAGCGACCACATAGCAACTTCAGAACACCCTAGCAACCACATGAAACCACATAACAACACCGTAGAAACAGTGTAGCAAAACCCTAGGCATCCCAAGAACACATAGTATCGTATCCACATGCAAGCCCCAGAACACCCTAGCAACCACAAAGCAACATTCTAGAAACCACATAGCAACACTGTAGTAACCACAAAGCAACAACACAGCATCCATAGAACTATCTATAGAACACACTAGTATCCAAACAACAATACCACAGCAACCCCAAGAACACCCTAGTGACTACATAGCAACTCCAGAACACCCTAGCAACCACACGGAAACACTCTAGAAACCACATAACAACAGCCTAGCACCACCCTAGCCATCCCTAGAACATCCTGAGTCCACATAGCAATGCCATAGCAACCTCCAGAACACCCTAGTAACCACATGGCAACACCAGAATACCCTAGAAACTACATAGCGACACTGTAGTGACCACATAGAAACAGCGTAGCATCACCTTGGCCATCCCTAGATCACTCTAATATGCTCATAGCAATGCCATAGCAACCCCTAGTGAGCACATAGTAACTCCAGAAACCACATAACAACAGTAAAGCATCACCTTAACCATACCTAGAACACCCTAGAATCAACACAACAATACCACAGCAACCTCAACAACACGCCAGTGCCCACATAGCAACTCCAGAACACCCTAGCAACCACACGGAAACACTCCAGAAACCACATAACAGCCTAGCACCACCCTAGCCATTCCTAAAACACCCTGATTCCACATAGCAATGCCATAGCAACCTCCAGAACACCCTAGTAACCACATGGCAAGTCCAGAACACCCTAATAACCACATGGCAACATTCTATAAACTACATAGCAACACTTTAGTGATCACATAGCAACAGCGTAGCATCACCCTAGCCATTCACATAACACCTAGTATCCACATAGGAATGCCATAGCAACCCCCAGAACACCCTAGTGACCACATAGCAACTCCAGAACACCCTAGTAACCACATGGTAACACTCTAGAAACAACATAGCAACGCTGTAGTGACCACATAGCAACAGCATAGCATCACCTTAGCCATCCCTAGAACACCATGAATCCACATAGCAGTGCCATAGCAACCCACAGAACACCATAGTAACCACATGGCAACTACATAGCAAGACTGTAGCGACCACATAGCAATACCTTAGCCATCCCTAGAACACCCTAGCATGCACATAGCAACCCAAGTACACGCTAGTGACCACATCTTCTGTGTTTGTTTCTCTCAGCTGTATGCCGTCTCTGTGTGAGGTCTCCACTAATCGCAGCCTGGATAACCTGGACTGTCTGATGGGAGTGGATGAGACGGGTCTGCAGCACTGGGGCACTGATGGGGTGTTCGGTCAGCGCTGTTCTACACTGGGACGAGGCTCCACCATGGGCCAGGTCACAAAAATCATTTCATTTCAAATTTGTCAAAGCATCACTGTTACTATTATTATTGACAAAACTAATAGTATGTATATGTTTTTAGCGTAATACACAATGGACTGGTGCGTATTCTCCAATAACAACAGCCCTTCCCTCTTTTCCTCACTTTCCTCTGCTTTGAAAGAGCTTGTGAAAAATGGCATGCACAATTTACTTTACTTTTAATTTAGCAGTAATTTGGCGTAAAGAAATTGTTTGTTTGAGATTTCCCTCTGTTCCTCGCTTTCTTTTACTTTTAAATAGCTTTAAAGCAGCATGCGCAATTTAATTTCACTCGCGAATGAGCTTCAGTTCAATGTCAAGAAAAAAATAAGAAAACAAGAAAAAAATACGATGCCAAGCTAACTTAGCCTATATGTCATTCATAGAAATTTTATTGACAAAACAAATAAAATACACCATGCTATAGGCTATGCCTAATATAAAATAACTTATTATTTTAAATAGGTATACAAAACTGAAAACAAGTAAACACTATTAAAATAAATAAATAAGGAACATATAATGTTTATTATCAAAACATATTAGAAAGCATGGAGGCACAGAATACCTTGGTGTCAAATAAAACAAATAAATTACGCAAAGTTTAAATAAAGTAAAATTCTGCAAACACTGGGGAACCAATTAAATAAGAATGCATAAAAAACCTTGGAACCAATCACATAGCAACACCATGGCAACTCCAGAACACCATAGCATCCACATCATAGACATGTATAGACGCCCCATTGGACTGCTGTAGGTACCCAAATGCAGCCGCCATGTTGGAACGGTGAACTTGACAGATAGTTAGATAGATATATCTATGATCTACATATCCCCACAGCAACCCCTAGAACACCCTAATTTCCACATAGCAAAACTCTAGAAACTATATGCAACTATATAGCAACATGTAGTTGAAATGACAATAAAAAGCCACTTGACTTGACTTGAACACCATAGAACCCCCAAGAAACTTGCAGTTAAATAGAAACACCTTATCAATACAACAGTAACCCTCAGAACACCCCACTATCCACATGTGCCTATATAGCAATACCATACAAACCAAATAGAAACACCATAGCAACCCCCGGAACACCTTAATGGCCACTTAGCAACTCCAGAACATTCTTGCATCACTGTAGCAACCCCCTGAACACCTTAGTGACCACATAGCAACTCTAGAACATTCTAGCATCGCTATAGCAACCCCACAGTATTACATGTCGCCATATAGCAACACTCTAGGAACCAAATAGAAACACTCTAGCAACCCCCAGAACACCCTAGTGACCACAAAGAAACTCGAGAACATTCTAGCATCACTATAGCAACCCCAGAACACACCAGTATCCACTTGTGGCCATATAGCAACACTCTATAAACCTAATAGAAACACCATATTAACACCCTAGTGACCACGTAGCAGCTCCAGTACACCCTAGTAACCACATAGCAACACCACAACAACTCCAGAAAACACCCCACTATCCGCATATGGCCATATAGCATAGCATAACCAAAGTCAAAAACACCTTAGCAACCACATAGCAAAAACATAGCAACCCACAGAACACCCTAGTGACCAAACAGCAAAGCGTCCTAGCAGAGAGTTTTGCTCTGTTAAAACCACTCACATTTCCTTCTACAGATGTAAAATCTCTTGTAAATGTGTGCGCTCTGAAATGTGTCTGAGAGGTTTTGCTGTTCACTTGACCTCAGGAACGGAGTGTTCTAGATTAAAATGCTGTAAGACATCCTTAAGCTAGTTTAAGGAGACGTGGAGGTTGGGAAATCGGTTGGAGGGGATGTTATCAGGACGAGATACTCAAGCATTCACTCCGCTGATGCAGACGTCAAGACGAAGCTCCGAAACCTTTTCTTCAGAGGAAAGAGCATTGATTATTTTGGAGATCTGTTTTGCTGAATGGGATAATGTGCTGTGAAGACTGTGATGGATGATTCAGAAGTTTCCTCTGAGATGCCGTCGGATGCCGGGATCAAAGGGAAGGAAAATGAGGACAGCAGCTAATTTGCAGCTTTTATAAGTATTTTTCCTGGGAATTGGCTTGTGATTTCTAGTTCAGTGAGCTCTGAAGGTGCAGTTCAGCGTGTTTTACCGTTTGTTTGCTTTTAATTTCCGGGTGTACCCTCGACGATCTCACACGAGTCTCCTCCCGGACGAACAAACACAAACACTCTCTTTACTCTTAGTCTTTGAGAGAGTGTGAACAGCGACTGTGTTTGCAGGTCGGTTTGGAAAGACCTGAAGATTCAACTGAATCATTGTGGAGTCGATTGACTCTCCTGCGTACTGCCTGACGAATTTGGAGCAAAACAAAAGTGAAAATTGTTTTTGAGCAAAAGGAATAGCAAATGATTGCATATTTGGATTTTTATTGAAGATTTTTTAGTCGGTGGGGTTTTTTTTTGCGTTGTGTTGTTAATATTTATATATTTTCAATAGGGATTTTCAATAGATTCTACATAAAACAGCATAAATACATAAAAGCATAAAGCATAATATATATATAATTTTTTTTTTAATATCATAAGCAGTAATGTCACATTACAAAACATATTATTAGACCTTACACAGAATGAACATTTTTCCATATATTATTATATATTATATTTCAATTAATATTTTTCTACAATTTTGCCAGCTGTTCTGTGAATGAGATTATCTAAATATGTCTAATGATATGGTCTAAATTACAAGTATTTACATTTTGTCCACATTTATTGTCAAGTATTTCGTTTTTAGTTTTATTAAAAATAACATAAACAGTAGTGTCTTGGTCCAAAACATATTTATACCTAAAACGGAATTAACCTTTCTTTTAATAAAAATTATAGTATTATAATTTATATATAATTATACAATTGTATATACATTATACCATTATAAAACAATACAAACAATATTATTTATTATTATTTATATATATATATTTTTTTTTTTACAATTTTCCCCAATTTTTATAATTTTTTTTTTTTTGCTAAAATAAATATCTAAATTTAAAAAAAGTTCATAAAACGAACTCGTCATCCGCGGACTGCAAAAAGAATACATTTAAGGATTTTTTGTTCTCATTTTAAGCCATATTTGTGGCAGTAGCCGGAATGGAAGCCGCTCAAGCCAACCTGCCGTTTCCTCTTCATGTCCGCACGGCGATGCGTCAGTCCACCCTAAAGCGCCGGCCGCGTCTCACCCCGTGCGAGGCGCGCTTGTGGGTGTGCAGAGGCCGCCTGCCCCGCCGCCCTCGGACGGGACGTTTCAACCTGCACGTGTCCTTTCAGGTGGAGCAGGGCTACCGGAGCGGCGCGGCGTACGGCCAGCTGGACTCCCAGGCGGTGGAGGCCCTGGATCTGCCCACACCCACCTGCTTCCGCTCCCGGAGCCACAGCTACCTGCGCGCCATCCAGGCCGGCTGCTCTCAAGACGACGACACGGGCTCCGTGGACTCGGACGAGACGCCACCTATAACCTCATCCATCAGCAGCTACAACAGCGCCACCGGTGAGTAATAAACGACGCCGACCTGCTGCTTGCTGTAGACCGGTGCATTCCGCTCAAAGAAAGTCAAGCCTGTTTTATGGCGATCGAAATCGACTGTATTTATTTTGTTAGCTCGCATTGTTATTTTTGTGGTGAACAATTCATCCAAAACTCCTCTAAAACTACGGGTCTTCTCTGATGACATCAGTTTGACGGCTTGGGCATGAGCATGACATCATTAACCACGCCCCCTCCAGCCGTCAGTGTTCATTTCTGAATGAAACGCCTCTTTAGTACAACCAATCAAATCAAAGTAGAAAAAAGTGACGCCCTCTATTTTCCTCATTCAGTATTCGGTCTGTCTCTTAAGTACAACACAATACGGAAGTAAAATAAGTCGCAAACTTTAAGATACATGAGAAGCATTTTTTTTCCCACACGGCGATGCATTTTTATTCCTTAAATTCTCATTATTGTACCGTGTCTTGACATTTGACTTTTGTTATTTTCACTACTGTCAGTGGGGAGTCCCATCATATTTTAAGAAAATAAAGGAATAGGAATAATAAAGCCAAAAAGTCATAGTGCAAAATATCTTTATATTTAAAATGTATTTTATTTATTTTTGGAGGGTGAAATATAAGCTGGCATTTGTAGCATTTATCATATATATGTATATATATATATATATATATATATATATATATATTTTTTTATATATATATATATATATATATATATATATATATATATATATATACCGTTCAGATGTTTGAGGCCATTGTATTTAAATTTTTTGTATTTAATTTTGTAATGAATACTTTCTTTTTCACCAAGGATGCACTAATTTGAAAGTGACAGCAAACGCATTTTTTTGT
>NW_025047824.1:1117500-1122500 GCF_018831695.1 Puntigrus tetrazona
TTTTCGTACATATCTTCTATTGTCTGAGTAAGCTGATATTCGAAAGCTTCGTTTTATGGTCAAAACCTATAATAAAATGCGACACAAATAGGCTAAACGTTCCTCAAATGCCCAGATTTGATACTGGCACGCTTAAAAAAATTACACGTGCACCATCAGGAGTAAGTTTGGTCGTGCCATGGAGTGAGACTAAAGTAAGTTAAAGTGTTTGCGGTGAGCTCTCCAACGTGCTTTTAAATCATTTACTCGACCTTGCGTCCCTCCAAACCGGCATGCTGTTGTTTTTGACTTTCTCGTTGCATTAAAACGACGGCTTTTTATAATTATAGCATTCATAAATCACCTGCGCGCCACGAGGCCCGTCGAGCATCGTCTTCAGAAGTCACGGTGAAAAAGAATTGCGTAAAGGTGCACCCGAGTTTCTCCGTTTTTGTGCCTCGGCCTGGTTGTGTTTTGGTGCTTGTCCTCTGTGTGTTCGCAGGAAAAGGCCGTGCGAGGTTCGGCCCCGGGGGCAGAGCGGCCGGCTCTAATGCCGTTAATCTGGATCTGAGCCCCCGGCTGTGTCATAAACTCGTATCACCCTCGGTGAGAGCAGGCTACCGCTTCGTTGGCGGCTGCTGCCGTTCTCGGGGGAGGTCGAGATGTGATTAATTCTGCACCGCTTTGAGATTCGTCCTCGCTGCAAAAGCGTTTAATTAATTTGCCGCCGCGTCTCTGAAGCCGGCCGTTCGATGGCTGTCGACGGGAATAATTAGCCGTTTTGTTGTTTTCCTTGAAGGAACTGAAAAGCGACCGTTTAAGATGCAGATACGTTTGTTTCTCTGGCGGTGAATGGGTGCCGTCACTCCCGGTTCACATCTTGAGGACCTTAAAGTTGTCTGTTTGTAAGAAACGAATGCGTCAAGGCGTTTTAGAGGCCCTCGAGTGGAAAAAGTCCACTGTTATTTCTCTCCTGATTCAGATGAAACCGCTTTTAGTAAGCGATATTTTGGATATTGAGCTTATGGTGTATTCGCTTCACCAAGTTTCCTGCCGAGTTTAGCTCCGCCCCTAATCAAACACACCTGAAGAGCTAATCTAAACTCTAGCTAGGTGTACTTGAAACTTCTGGGCAGGTGCTGAAGAAGAGCTAAACTCAAGTTCGATGACCCCTGCTTCGCGAAGCGTCCGTTGGAGTCGCTTGTGCGTTGCTTTAATCGTCCGTTTGGGCTCTTTATTCTCACGGCACCCATGCTTTTTCACTGGTTTGTCTTTAGATTGGCTCTTTGTCATCGGATCATCCCGTGTTATCTGCATCGACAATCAAATGGTCGCAGGCCGCCGTGAAGCATCTGTCCTGGCAAGGAAACGGCGAGCACAAAGCCAGCGAGCCGTGCCAGAGAGAGGAAACAGATTTATCCAATATTGTCTCCGGGCCCCACAGTCCAGTGTTGGATTGGTCCTGGCACTGAGTCCTCTACACAGCGTGGCCAAGACAGAGGATAATTGTTCACCAACCTCTTGAGGGAGGGGAGATATTAGCCCTGATCGTTCAGTAAAACCGGTTTTTGTGCTCCAATCATAATACTTCAGTCCGGTTCTGTTCTTCGGTGTTGACGGAACTTGAATCAAATTGCTCTGTCATCAGCTGTGTTAGTAATGATGCAAAGAAATAGCCATGCTGCCAGTTTATTTATTTTTTGGGGTTGCTAATTTATATATATATATATTTTTTTTTAATGCATAAGTTTGAAATATTTTTTTATTCTTGTATGTTCATCAAGGCAGCATTTATTTAACCAAAAAAGTTTTCAGTATTTGATGAATAGCAAATATAAAAGAACAGAGTTTGTTTTAAATATAAATATTGTTTTAAATTCAGAATTTCTGAATCTAATAATTGATCATTACAAATAGAATCTTTGCTGCATAATAATATTAACTTTGTGTATATATATATATATATCAATCATTTTATTTATATAGCGCTTTTAACAACACGGGTTGCATCAAAGCACTGTACAGTATAAATATATTTATTTTTTTTAATGTTTTGTTTCGTTTAAAAGCTAGACAAAGCCAAATTTTGCTTTTTATTATTTAATTTCTGCAATTGTGATATAAATTGGCATGCGTGTGTGTGTGTGTATATATATATATATATATGCATACATGCACAAATACATACACATTTGCATGCATTTTATTTTTATTTGATTTTATTTAGTATTTTATGCCGTCACACGTGGCTTCATATTTGTGACGCTTTGAGACGTTCTTGTTTTTATCATCATATGCAGGTATTTCTGCACTGATATCAAACGTACCCTTTTATCCGTCACCAATGATCGAATTCGAAAGCATTTAACCCACTGCATTGTAAAAATCCGGCCACCTCCAAACGGCTTTCTTATAACGTCGCACATAATATCCAGCAAAAATAACTGTATGGCGATTTTTAAGATGACTCATACGGTGCAATAGATTCCGCCTACCGGCTTGTACGCTTTCAAAGTAGCTTCTCCTACACTGTTCGGCGGGCTAATAATACACCGCCGAGCGTTATCGTCGGCCTTCATGACACGCCGTACCAAACCCAGAGACTCGTCAGCAGATTTCAGCCCGTGTTTTGTGGGCGACACATTCCTGACGCAGTCTGGCATGAGAGGAATGCTGTCCAGATTTCAGCATGTAAATGCCCGTCTTTGTCTCGTCTCTTCCCGCGGCTCCCGAGCAAGGGCCGCTGGGAAAAGACGTGAGAAGACGCTTTGTGCCGGGGCCGTGGCAGCGTTCTGACAGTCCGTCGTCTTGTGTTTTTCAGTCTCCACGTGTACGGCCGTCTGCAAGAAGAACCCCCCGCCTATTCCCCCTCGGACCACCTCTAAGCCCTACATCGCGGTGACGGTCCAGAGCAGCACCGAGTCGGCCCAGGACACGTACCTGGACAGCCAGGACCAGCGCAGCGAGGTCAACAGCCAATCGGGACGCAGCAACTCCTCCGACAGCATCGCCAGCTCTCGGACGGGGAGCCTGGTCAAGGGCGCCAAGCGGCCTCCCATCCTGCCCCCCATCCCCGCCCCGCGGGAACCCGTGCCCCTGCCCAGCGCCAGAGTGACCACGCCCCCTCCCGCCATCGCCCCGCCCCCTCCCGCACCGGACGCCAAAAACGAGCCCCTGAGCCTCACTGTGGCACCCAGCGAACCGCAAGCCCCGGCCAAGAGAAAGCTCTCCTCCATCGGCATTCAGGTGTGCATTAATGTTTACGATGTCGTCGTTAGGCTGTTATGCGATTGGATGACGTGTTCGGTGTCGGGTCATGTGACCTCGCTGCTCATTTACATGGTTGCACTTTATTTTGATAAGCCACTTTAAACATTCTACTAACTATATCTACACGTCAACTAATTAATATGTAACTACGTGTCTAGGGTAGGTTTAGGGTTAGTAGAATAAGTACATTTATTATAACACTCACACGTAATGTTTTGATAGAATTCTCTTGTAACGAATTGAAAAGCTCTGAGAAATGGCCAAAAATCTATTAATTTTAAGTTAAATATTGCTCTGTTGGTATAGTTGTATTTAAGAAATGTTTAGTGTTAAGTAAATATTATTAAATTTGTTCTTTTAATTGTTTTGTTTCTTTTCAAATCTAGACAAAGCAACATTGTGCTTTTTATTATTTTAATTTATGCAATTGTTATATAAATTGACACACACAGGCATATACACACACACACACACACACACACACGCATATATATACACACACACACACACGCATATACACACACAAATTCAGTATTATGGGATGTGTAGAAATTATCTGTTGAATTTATAGTCATTCATGATAATTCGTTAAACACAGTAGGCACAGATATGTAAATGTGGGCGGCCGTATGTTAATGAGCTCATGGACGTGACTCGCCGTGACTAATTGTGAAAGAGAGGCTGTGTATTTCACTGTCAGTTAAGCGCTCCGGGTAACTAGCGAGGGAGGTGTGAGTGACGAAGACTAACTGCGTCACACAGCAGCATATCAGATGCTTCAGGAGAACAGGAAAACCCCAGCTCGGTGTACTGGATGTGAGCTGTTTCTCCTGTGGCAGGTGGACTGCGTGCAGCCGATTCTGAAAGAGGAACAGACTCCCACCACCAGGTTCCAGTCCATCGGGGTTCAGGTCGAAGACGGCAGGCCGTGAGTTTCCTTTCCTCCGTTTGCATCCTCCAGAAAAGAAAAGTTGCGCCTCCGTTTAGCACTTTGGAATTTGATACGCTTCTTGACGACAGCACTTCTCAGAGAGAGAGAGAGAGTGTGTGTGTGTGTGTGTGTGTGTGTGTGTGTGTGTGTGTGTGTGTGTGTGTGTGTGTGAGCAGCAGTGAGTCAGCAGCAGAGTTTCTCAGCCATGTATGGCGCTGAAAACACTCACAAATAATGATTCAGTGCAGACGGCAGGAGATAATGAGATTCTGCGCGCATCTCCCACTCGCTTTGTTTCCTGGCGCTCTCCGTTGCAGTCTATTTTCATATCTCTCCATCGCTCTCATTTACATGTCTCTCTCTGTAAGTGTGCTGTCTCCCACTCACCAGCTGTCTGTCTTTCTCCCGCTCGCTGCTCCTCCAATCAAACAGAAACCGTCTTAACCATGTGTCAACTGTGGAGGGTTTATTGATATTTTGATACGTACTTAAAGAAAATTGTTGATGTTATAACAGAAATTAATAAGTTTATAAATTAACTGTGTTAACCGTTTAGTTTGATTTCCACCTTTTCCCTAATTTGCCTTTTTTTGTTTTAATAAGCGTTATTTATGTTTCTTTTGACAGACTGTTACTCATGCATTTTAATAATGCAATATAAATAAATGCAATTTATCTTAAATATTTCTGAAAACGCATTTAATTGTCAGAAGAAACTATTTTTGTTAATGGTACATTTTAATACGTAATGTTTTTGTATATAATGGTGCTCCTAAAATAATGAACAAGGCTATTTTTACATTTATTTGAGTCTTTTATA
>NW_025047824.1:1130000-1135000 GCF_018831695.1 Puntigrus tetrazona
AAAGGAAGTTTAAATGCATTTGATGCAAGTTTCATTAACAGTTCGTTCGTTTTTCGCAGTCTGTGTTGCATTAAAGGAACAGTTCATCCAAAAAGAGGAAAATTTGCTGGGAGTGTCCTCGCCTTCGGGGCGTCCAAGATGTAGACGAGTTTGCTTCTTTATCACATTTGGAGAAACGTAGCATGCTAGCAATGGATGCTCTGCGGTGAATGGGTGCCGTCGGAACGAGAGTCTAAACGGCGGATTAAAAACATCACAATGATCCCCGGTCTATCAACGTTTTAACTTCAAACCGTTGCTTCTGGTTAAAATGCGAGTCCTCGATCTGTAATATTGCTTCGTGAAAATCGGAGCCGACGAAACGGACTCGTTTTCACCCTGGCTGGCCTGAGAGGAGAGTTTATTTTCTTCAGGTGGTGAACTGCTCCTTTAAGTGCATCAGACGCCGCCGAGTCCCGTTCCTCATCTCTTCTGTTTGCTCATGCAGTGATGGTTATGAACACGCTTCCTGTCAGGAGCTGTCAAAGACGCCTTTCGCTGGTTCGTGTTTTTGTGGAAACGACGCGCGGCGTTTGAAAGTTTGGGTTAAATGAGATTTCTTGTTTTTAATTCGAAGTTGATCAAAAGTTACAGCAAAGGCGATATTTATACTTCAAAAACAACGTTCTCTGAAACGTTCTATTCTTGAAAATCCCGAAAACAAAATTTCGTTTTTCCACAAAAATACAAAGCGGCATTTTTTTTTAGTTTTTCCCCCAATCCATAGAATGTGACACACGCAAAAAATACACTTTCATTTTTTGTTTTGCAGAAAAGGCCATTTTCACATGCACTGATTTTCGAATCAATGAACAAAATTTCGGTGCACGTTCTCCAGAAAACAACCGCGTGAAGCATAAGTAGGTTTTTCCCCTCGATCGCGTATTCGAAAATTATTCTGAGAGTGTTTTTTCAGCTTCCACTGATCATTTAGCAAGGCCTTTAATGAAACGTGTTCACAATGTGTTGTGCATCTGTTGTGTTGTCTGTGCAACAGATATTATAAGATCTACGCTGTATGAAATCGGATCCAAATTTCACCCAAGCTGACCGAGGCTTAAATCTTCGAGGTCTGGGAAAAAAAAATAGCTTGTAATAATTTTTTCTACAAACATCCACACTCCTCCATAAAACCGTTACCTGATGGGCTCCGGTTGCAGGGTTGCCAAGTGTGCAGCTTTCCTGCAGAATCGGGCTGCTTGTAAACGTTCCTCTGTGGTTTAAAAACGTATTCTGCGTGAATTGTATTTAAATATTTCACAATCTACCAATTAAACTCAAGCTCTTGCTTTTATCAAAACAGATGGTTATTAGTTTTATTTTTTATTTATTAGTATTATTTGCTGGTGTTTTTAAGGCTATTTTTGATTGGCATTTGCTCTGGTTTTCGCTGCACATACTTGGCAACCCTGCACGGTAGACCAGGACCGCTTCGGTTTCCGTTAAAACTAACGCCGTTACTAACTCTTAAGGGTTCGTTTTCTTCAGCAGCGTGAATGTGGGTGAAACCAAAAGCCTCGAACAATCAAGTTGTGTTCAAAAACCCAATTAATCTAAATTCAGTTATTGATCTAAAAAAACAATTATTCCAAAGAGCTGTAGAGAAGCGTAAAGCGTTCAAGTTGTGCGTTGATTTCGCCATTTTATTACAGATGTGGGTTTTGTGAACGTTGACCTTTCTGGCCCAATCGCAGTCCAGGACGCCCGGATCCATCGAACACTTCACACGATTGACTTGAGCAATAAAGTAGCATCTTATATTACTGTTTGTTAGTGCGTGAGCGTGAGCGGTCATCTTTGACGTGTTTTTTTCCGTTCTCATGTTGCAGACACTGATACTCGGCACAAATCTCTGAACTCTGCATGTCATAGCAATATCAGAGTCTTAAAGCCTTTGTGTTCCTGTGGAAGGATTGATCGTTTGGATATCAATGAACTCAAACCCATCAGATCTTAATAGGGCTACGCTGGACTCGACACACTTACGGACTTTCAATGGACGTCTCGCCTGCCTTTATATACATTTATTTATTTTCTTGAACCTTCCTTTTTGTTTGTTTTTTTTTTGTTTTTTACAGGTGATGCTTCAGATTTTATCGAAGGACATCGTTGAACTTAAATATGTGCACCGCTGTGTCAGACGCTAACGGATACAAATGTATTTCGCATTTGTCACGTTCTCGTGCTAAATTTTGGAAAGGAATGGCTCCGGGTTCAACGGCGAGGGCCGGTGGACGCTTTACGTGTCATTGTGTGTTCGTCCAAGCCATCAGGTTGTTTCTTGCACTTTTGTGTGTTTATAACGAATCGCCAGTGTTAAATCAACTCGTATAGTTTACTTAAATGGCACTTCCGTAGTTGTGGTGTTTGTGAATTTGATAAAGATGGGCTTAAAATGAAAAACATTTAGCTCAGATCACTTGGGTTTGCCCGATACAAAAGTGGAAGTGACGTCATAAACAATTTCGCTCTATTAAAGTATTTTTTAACCGGACAATCTTGACAGCTTTCGTCAAGATTAAGCAGTTCGAAGCATATATACATTTTATATATAAAAAAATGAAATGTCAGTTTCAAAATCATTCTGACGGTTTGCAGTTCATCGGAAAACGCGAATCGCTTTACGGCGGCAGCAAATGTTTACGACACGCGCGGAACGACACCAGAAAGCTGCCGCTTTTAAACGGATGTCGATGGAGGAGAGGCTTCAGTGCGCCGAATAAACTGGTGTTTGGGTGGAAAACGTAGTATCGTTTAATAAAGTGGCAGCCTGGCGTCTAAACTTCAGCATGTTTTTCGGGATTAAGCATTCATTTCGGATTTATCCATTTTTTACAAGTTTACAAAGAAACGTTTAAAATAGGATTCATTTTACGGCGATTCTCATCGGTTGCTACGGTATCCATAAACAACGACTGACCGTCGCATAACTATTGAATGGAAATTCAAAAACGTCAAGGGTGTGGTGTGATTGGTTGTCGAGGATCACGTGATTCTTTTTGACCGTTAACGGTTTTGTCTAAAAGCGCGTGTCGAGCGCATCGCTAGGAAATACTAAAGAACTACGCCAGGGTTTGTCTAAATATTAGCGAGACGATTTCAAGTACTCTTACACCACGAATAGAACACAAAATAGCTCAATAGACTTTTTAGCCTTTTTTGTGGAAAGTGCGACGACGTAGAAAGCCGTTGGTTTAACACTGGTCGGTCACGTGTGAGTTTGCTTCCGTTTTCAGCGCTTTTGTAAACAATATACGAACAAACACACGGAATCTGATCGTGGATCAGTGGATTCAATATGCACACGGGCCCGAATCTCATTCTTACATCTCCAGACAAAGAGAAATTTACTATATATATATCATTGATGGCTATTATTTTTCAGAGCTGACATGTTTTAAAGTAATATAGATATACAGCGTTACACTCTGTAGATTGTAGGATTGTTGTGGGAAATATTTCTTTTACAATCGAAATAAAGTTTTATTTAACAAGAACGTGGCAGGCGACGGATGTGGTGTTTGACAGCGCTTTTGTATGGTTATAGGAGAAAGTGGACTGGATTGTTGTGATGTTTTTTTGTCAGCTCTCGTTCTGACGGCACCCATTCACATCCACTGGCGAGCAAGAGACGCAGTGCTGCCGTTCTCCAAATCTGTTGAAGAAACAAACTCATCTGCATCTTGGACGTCCCGAGGCTGAATAAACTGTCAGGTAAATGGGGGGTGAACTTTTGGCCTTTTTGACATTTTTCGTACATATTGTGTAATAGAGCAGAAACTTTAAACGACAAAGAAAGCGGAGTGTTTTTATTTTTAAAACCATGCTAATCGCTAGCACGCATTCTGAAATGTACAAACTTTGATCCTAATGCATGCAATCAGCAAAACTATATCGTGAAGATCTTAAGATCTTGAACTTCTTCATGTTAAAGTGTTTTCGGACTTCAAAAATGGCTTCTGTAGATCTGCAATGAGCACAATCATCTGCTTCAGTCTCACACACACACACACACACACACACACACACACACACACACTCACTCACTCATCATGTGATTTTATCTGGACAGATGAAGAAAGCAAGCATGAATCTGTTGAATGAATAAATGCTTTTGAGTGCTTTCTGATGCATTGCAGTGCGGAGTGACAAGAACCGTTGAATCATCAATATCATTGCATTTTGCTGCTGTTTTTTTTTTTTTACATGTCGTCCTTGTCTTTGGCTCCGTGTTTAAGGATGCGCGTGAACTCCACGTAGTTGAAGTTTCCTTTCTTGTCGATTGGCGCCTCGCGGAACAGCTCGTCCACTTCTTCGTCCGTGAAGCGGTCACCCATGGTGGTCAGCAGCTCGCGGAGATGGTCCTCGTGGATGAAACCTGGTACAGACGTCAGAAAAGACTAAGAGTCATTATAACGAAAATCAGGTCTTTCAAAAAAGGGATACACATTTCTGACAATGAACAGTTTTTACATAGTAATATAAACGATTTCCTCAACAGATAGATTGACATTTAATAAATGTATTAGTAAATCTAGGCCACAAAACCACTAGGATCGGACAATATTTGGTAGAAATACAACTATATAATATAAGGGTGCGAAAAACACCCCAAATTTTGAAAAAAATCGCCGTTACGCCATATTACTAATCAAAAATTAAGTTTTGATATAGCTACTGTAGGAAATTACTAAATATTTAACATTTATTTTTACTTAATATTTCAACAATAATATTGACCCATACAACGTATGTTGTTATTGCTACAAATATTACATTTTTATATCATGAGGATGCTTTTTTCGGTCTGTCTTTTAAGGTCAATGTTATTTAGTATCATTAAAATGCTGTTATATTTTGAATTAGTTATTTTTTTGCATGCATTACATTGTACAATATATTTTAAGATTTTTACCGAAAAGCTTAGTAATTGTATTGTTTCTGACATTTTGTAAACACGT
>NW_025047824.1:1137500-1142500 GCF_018831695.1 Puntigrus tetrazona
AACCGAAACGGTGCTGCGTCTCTAAATCAGTAACAAAGCCAGTAATGATAAGGAGTTGCTAAAGTAGCCGTACCTTGTATTTGAGTAGAAAAGGTTTGGAGAAGGTCTGCGTGCGTCGGCTCTGTTCCTGCGTTGGGCTGAAGGGAAGTTTGTTTGGTTTTTCAGGCTTTTCTCCACACCTCCCCGTTCCTGAGCCGGCCAATAAGGTCAGCGTCCCGCAGCCGGGCGCGTCTGGAGCCTGTAGCCATACAAGGCAAAGGAATCTGAGAACGGCAGACCTCACACATCCTGAGAAACAGCAGAGCCTTTTCACAATGGCCAGAAGGAGGCCTTATTTAGCAAATCAACGACTTGAGTATGCAGCACAAAAGAAACATTTCCTTTGGCAGGCGGCGCAGACTTTTTTTTTTTTTTTTATGCAGGTTACCAGACTGTCAGCTCAGGCCCGACCAGGGTTTTGCATTATAGGAAAAATGATGCAAATTCATGTGCTGCTGGCTTGGGAACCCGCGATACATCCTAGTTATCACTGTTTGTCTTCTTCTCACTCCCATTGAAAAGAGCAAGAAAAATGTCTCCGTTTAATGGGGAAAAAAAAGAAAAAGTGTATAAAATATATATAGATAGATAGATATATAACTATAACTATATATCTCTCTCTCTCTCTCTCTCTCTCTCTCTCTCTCTCTCTCTCTCTCTCTATATATATATATATATATATATACTTTTTTATATATATAGTGTGTATAAGCATAATGTGTATTTATCTTTTTTTTTTGTATGAAGACACCATTTCAATAATAAACATTCATATTTTTTATTAATTATTTAATTAATTATTAAATAAAAATTTGATTATACTAATTTGAATATTGTTCGGAAAGTCTTTCAGCTCTATTAATATTTTATAAGGTTGAGATCTTGTTAACGTTAAGTAATTTTTTTCTGTTTAGTAATGAATTATTAGATGTTTATTTATTTCAGATGTTTGTTTTATGTTTATTTTAATCTGATTATTTTAAATTATTATGATGTTTTATATTGTTATTAATATTTTAACATTTGTTCTGTAAAGATGTGTTTATATATTAAAGATATATTTATATATATCAAAATTATATTACATATACAGTATATATTACTTTTAATTTAGGTTAATGTAATTAATTTTTTTTACATTTGATAATTTATTTATTTGCACATGTAATATATGATATTATAATGATCACATATTAGAATATCCAAATATATTATTTGGTTATTTTAATCAAATGCTATTTTATTCTAAATTGTTTTATTAAACTTTGTATATATAATTTTTTTTTTTGTTTAATGTTTATCTAAACCTAAACTGATCTGTTATTCATTGTATATTTGTAGTCTTTCGTTAAGGCTCATACCGTAAATGCTTTTCTGATTGACGTAAAGTATATCCAACCAGACAAGAGCATCAAACCCCGCCCCCAAGCATCTTCAGACCGTGATTGGTTCAGACCTTTGAGCGGGAAAAGTTACTGGCTTATTACTGTTTCCTTTGAGGCACAGCGAGGTTCCTCCAGCAGGAGGCGATCCGCGGATCTCTGACCTGATCCTCATCGACCAACATTCAACATACGTGTTATAAACTATACACTATGTACAAATCTTTATTCTTTACCACAAAAAAACGTTATTAAAAGCCTCGTCTGATTCACCGCTGTGAATAGTAACAGGTATCACGTGACGACGCTTCTCTCCCAGAAGCGATTTGGTTAGTTTTTGCACTTGTAGTAATTATTCCGACAAATTTAATGTCATCAAACCGAAAGAACGCAGAACGAAAAGTAGGTATAAAATAATTATTTATTTTTCGCGTCTGGCCAATCACAAACCAGGTTTGCGCCGCTAGCCCCGCCCACTCAGTCGCCCCGTCGACGCTAATCGCTCTTCTAGCTTTTGTTGTTTCTGTGTGGGCTGGATTCGTGGGCATCTCCGGCAGACACAAACGCTTCCTGAAACACGGCGGTCTCATCAAGTCCGCTCCGTCGCAGAGATTTAATGGAAGCGCAGTTTTAACCGCGTTTGAATGGGAAATGGTCCGTGTGTTCTCTCCACGACGAGGTGAGTAAACTCAGATTTTCTGTGCGTTCCTGTCTCGGAGGATAATAAATCAGCAGATGTTCATTAATGTCAGGCCGGTGGTAATGCCCTAATCTCGGTCTCGTGATACCTGCGCAGGTGGACTGACCTCTGATGACCTCTGTTGACCCTCACACCTGTCAGTTAAGCCACAATCTGCAGCTAAAGTCATGGACAATTCAAGTGACAGCAAGAAGGCGGAGCCCAGAGTCAACGAGAAGAAATGCTGTGAGTTATTATTATTATTTATGATCATTTTAATACTTTGAGATTCAGCGTAGGATCAATCTTTGTTGGGATATTCAAAGCAGTAACCTTTTAGCTTATATTTAGGTGGGGTGCTGCTCTCATATGTAACTAAAAGTAAGCAGTGAAGTGTTATTTTCCATCATTTGGGGGGATGTAGCCTATTTGTTAAAGATATGAAGTGATAACTGAAAGGTGTGAGGGTCAAACCCTGATCATTTTACATCAGGGGACAGTGTTTATGATGACTACAGTTATTGAGCTGTAGGGTTTTAATATAATAATAATAATAATAATAGATAATAATATTTTTTTTAAATGGCTACTTTGCATCAGTTTATTTGATTTAATAAGGTTTAAACAGCTTTTAATACATTTAAGATTTTTTTAAATGTTAATGAAATGTTTTATTTTTTCATTTTAGCGCTGTCAAACTATTAATCGTTTTTGTTTACATTAAAAAAGTATATATATACACACGTGTGTACTGTGAATATTTTTGTACAAACACATGCATATATAATTTTTTATAAATTAAATATTTATATATAATATACAATATACGAGTATAGTTATACAAATGTATATACATGTAAAAAAAAAAAAAAAAAAAAATATATATATATATATATATATATATATATATATATATATATATATATTATTATATTTATTTATTTTGGACACAATTATTTTTGATAGCGCTAGTTTTAATCTAATTTATTTTATAATTCTTATTTAACTTATTCTAATCTGATTTTAATATTATTAATATTTGTATTATTTAAATTCTTTTTACATATTTAAGCATTTATACACTATACATATGTTTTTCTTTTCAGCTCTCCCTTTCTATCAGTATGTAAACACGGTTTGCTTGATGTCCGTTAAGATATCATGTACATGCAACATCATAGACGCTTATTAAAAGAGTGTATTGATGTGGTTATAAAAACATCACTTATGTCCTTGCGTAGTAAGAAGACTCTTGATTTAGTAGGCAGTGCTTATGATGGCCGTCTATAGTTTTTTCCAATGAGTCTGACGTTTAGACCCAGAGCTGAGAGTTGAGCTTTAACGTGTTCGTTCAAGCTGAAAGAGAAATCTGAATCAGATTGGAATTTGAGCTTTGGGTCCAGACAGGGTTTTTGTGGAATGTAAAGCCCAGTGAAGAGGCGTGTCGGGTCCTGTTTCTCCTCTTCAGTGCAGAGTAATATATTGATGAACCGGCAGTGAATAAGCAACCGCCTAACAACAGCCCTAGCAACGCCCTTGCAATCATCCTAAACACCATAGCAACCCTATAGCAACCCAGTCAGATATGTTACTGCTAACTAAAAAAGCCAAAAAATATTTCCCCTGAATTGAAATTAAATAAAACAATAATATGTGTAAAAAAAAAAAAAAAAAAAAAAATATATATATAATAATATATATATATATATATATATATATATATATATATATATATATATATATATAATATATATATATATATATATATATATATATATATATATATATATATATATATATATATATATATATATATAAATATATATATATATATATATATATATATATATATATTTATTATTATTATTATTATTATTATGAAATTTATTTTAATATAAAATTATAGATGAAATGAAACCTATAGTCAGATATGTTATTACAAACTAAAAAAAAAAAAAACATTTCCCTGAATTAATATAAAATAAAGTAATAATATGAGTGTAAAGAAATAATTAATTTATTTTTATATATATAACAAAATATAGATGAAATTAAACCTAAATTAAACCTGTAGTAACCCAGTCAGATGTTATTTTAATAAAAACAACAACAAAAAACATTTCCCTGAATTGAAATAAAATAAAGTAATAATATATGTGTAAAAAAACATTTTTTTATTTTAATATATAACAAATCATAGATTAAATGAAACCTAAATTAAAATAAAATAAGATATTTTGCTCTCACAAAATGCTGGAATTATGTATTAAAATGACTTAAAAATAAAATTTAATTTAATTCTATATTTAAATAATTTAATTTCAATGCTATATAGAAATGTATATCAAAACAGTACATAACAATAACATATAGAAATAAAAGCTCATTCCAAGTATTTATAAATGTAAATTTATACATATAGCTTGTAAAAGTTAAGTTTAAATGTAATGTCAAATAAAAATATTAGAAACTTATATTAAAATTGTGCCTTAAAAACATACAGGTTTGAACTGATGTACTTAAAATATTAAAACTAAAACGGTAATATAATTACGCAATTAACTAATGGCTAAAACTCGTAACTGACAATAAAAATCAAAATATTAATAAAGGCCGTGCTAATGTAGAAATAATATACGTGTGCACGTTAGCTATATGGGTCTGCCGTTGAGCTGCAGTTTCATTTAAGAAAAGCACGTGGCATTTATTAAATACGAGACGCCTCAAGCTACTCTCGCGCATAACTGATGATAACTTCAGGTCGGTGAAGTCCTCACGAATGTCACTTACTTCCACTAACCGTGTTGTGAGTATAAATATGAAGACCTGGGAACACAGTGTTTCTGATACGATCACGCCGGTTTGACGTGTGTTTGTTTTTTCGTAGCGTGGGCGTCCTA
>NW_025047824.1:1147500-1170000 GCF_018831695.1 Puntigrus tetrazona
AATGCACACACATTGTAATTTACAAATTAATTAATTACAAAGAGATATTAGAAACTTTTATCTTTTAGGAATAAATCTATAGTTTTAGCTACTTTTATCAGCTCTGTTGGCTGAGTTTTCAACTCTTTATTAACTGTAGGGTAAACGTTAAAAGCAGGGAAGGGACTGTTGAAGGCAACGAGGCCCAAGTTGCTCTTATGATTATGTAATGACGATTAATTATGTTTTTCTTTCAGTATGTGTTTTGCACACAGTTAAATGCAGGAAGGGTTCCTCTGGAGTCGCCTGTTAATTGTAGTGTGCTCAAGAGGACAATAGTGATAAAACACAACTGTGTGTGTGTGTGTGTGTGTGTGTGTGTGTGTGTGTGCGCTCTAAATCATTAGGCCACAAACACATGTAACTAAGGCATCCGTAAAGCTATTTCACGGTTGTTTTTTGGCCCTTCAGGGACCTGTCCTTCATCCAGGTGATCAACGTGGGCCAGCGTTTCCTGGTGAACCGCGTTCAGGATTACATCCAGAGCAAGATCGTCTACTACCTCATGAATATTCACGTCCAGAAGCACTCCATCTACCTGTGCCGCCACGGCGAGAGCCAGCACAACGTCCAGGGCAGCATCGGAGGAGATTCAGAGCTGTCCAGCAGAGGAAAACAGGTGCACTTCATGAGAGAGGCAACCAATACGGCTTATTAGGGTGCCGCTCGTAGATCGAAACGCCTCCCTGCATCATTTGTGCAACAAACCATCTGGTTTCTTACTCATTTTTTAGGAGCTGAGTCCATAAATTACGGTTGTTTTGCTCAAGCATGTATGCAGCATGCAAATATGATGCAGTTTTACCTTCGACAACCATTTCTAAGGTGTCAAATTACAATTAATTTTTTTTTATTCTAAGCCCATTTTTATGTGACTTATTTTGAAAACATTTTAAAAAAAATTCCACGAAGTTATACATTTTGATGACTTCATCAAAAATTCATCTTTAAAATAGAAGCTTTTGACTTTTTTATATATATATATATATATATATATATATATATATATATATATATTTGTATGTATGTGTGTGTATATATATATATATATATATATATATATATATATATATATATATATATATATATATATAATTTATTTATTTCATTATTTTTAATATTTTTTTAGTGTAACTAAATCTAGTAGAAATATTTTTACTATGATTCAAATCTTATAGAATTGTTCATATTTTTACAATTAATTTAGTTTTAGTTAGAAGAACATACAGTTGCAAATGAGAAATGCTGGCTTGGACACTGGAAAAAAAAATAATATTAAATAGTTTAATGTTGAAAAAACATGTATTTATTTATTCATACATACATTTTTTTTAGGTTTAAGTTAACCGTTAAAACATAAAACAGTTGTCTGCATTTGTTAATCGTGTTTTTTGTTATTGTAGCACATGTAAAACCACTTCCCAGCATGCTCTGGTCAGCCCTTTACCACAGGTGGGTGTGAAATATTTGCAAGGCTTGTTAAAGTCTTTCTCGCTCCGTGTTAGTTTTCTAAAGCCCTGCGTGGGTTCCTGGAAAACCAGAAGATCCCAGACCTGAAGGTGTGGACCAGTCAGCTCAGACGCACCATCCAGACGGCCGAGGAGCTGGGCGTCCCGTACGAGCAGTGGAAAATACTCAACGAGATCGACGCCGTGAGTCCCCGCCGCAGCAGCTTCTGGCCTTCATTACTGACCGTGATAAAACAGAGCTGTTTCCTGTTAACACGCAGTCACTCCATTTGAGTCAGATGTTTAATGGAGGTGTATCGCATTGAACCCATTTACCACAACAAAATTAATTCGGCTATATAATTGGAAAAACCTTGCCACGAGTGCGATAAAAGTCGGTGCGTAATGCTTTAAAAGGACCTTGCTCGAGATGTCCTCGCCTGCAGGACACCAGAGGTCGTGTCTTCATCAGATCGGAAGAAGTGTAGCGTTGTCATCGCCTGCTCAGCAATGGATGTGAATGGGTGCCGTCAGACTGAGTCACAATAATCCACGCCGGCCCGTGTCTTGAGAAGTGAAAAGCTGTGTGTTTGTGCTTTTTTTGCGTGTTTTTAACGTTAACTAAACGTTAATAATAAATAATTTTATTCATCGGGCATGAACGTGATTAAAAAAGTGAGCGAAGACATGCATTTTTATTTAATTCCGTTTAATCGCAAACAAATGCTAGTCATTAAACTTTAGTTACATCAAAAGATCCTGAAAAATAAAGCGTATCACCATTTCCACAAATACAGCCTCAATCAGCTATTTCAGAATCATTAATAATTGTAATGTCTCTAAACTTTAATTATAATAACAATTACAACTTTATTATAATATATCGTATAACTATAGTAAAGTTATATAACTATAGTAAAGTAAATTATACGTTACAGAATTATTATAATATATTGCATTAAATTAAATGTGCTAAATATATATTTAATAATAAGTACTGGGGTGTACTTTATTTTCCTTCTTTTTTTGTCTCTAGCTGATCACATGATTTTTATGTGTTATTATGGACTTAATTATGGATTGGTTTCTTACAAGCACGCATCTTTTCACTCCTCAAGACGTCAACTGATGGACCGGAGTGGTGTGTATTATTGTGATGTTTCGGCTCTCGTTCTGACGGCACCCATTCGCTGCAGAGCATCATCGTTGGTGAGACTGCGACGTGATGCTGCCTTTCTCCTAATCTGACGAAGGATAATATTCATGAACTATTCCTTTTAGAAGAAGAAACGAAACCAGATTGCGTCGTGGCGGTCGACGATGGAGGAACATTCGTGCGTCGTTATTTTTAATGCGTGTTTGTGTTTTGTATCAGGGCATCTGTGAGGAAATGACATATGAAAAGATAAAAGAAACGTACCCAGATGAATATTCTCTCAGAGACCAGGACAAATACCATTACAGATACCCGGGAGGAGAGGTATGCTGTTATATGGTTATATCATGACCCTTTCTTGTTTTTTTTTTTTTTTTTTTTTTTGAATGATTCAGATTTAGACTGAATCACCTAAAAGAATCAACTCAAACGAATCCACTACCACTTTTTACTCACCCAGGCTGCATTTATTCAATCGTAAATACGATTAAAAAACCTGTAAAAGTGTAGAATATGACCACAATTTAAAATGAATGCGTTCTATTTGATTTATATTAAGAGGTTAATTTAATTTCTGTGATCAGATCTATTTTGAGCGTCGTTAGATCCTTCAGAAATGATTCTCATATTCTGCTCAAGAAACATTTCTCATTACCGTCAACGTTAAAAGCGGTTGCGCTGCTGAATGTTTTCGAGGAAGCCATGATACGTTTTATTATAGGACTCTATACGGCATCTGTTTGAAATAGAAGTCTTCTGGAACTTAGATTGAGGAAGTGAAAAGCGCTCCTATCTAGCAGTGAGTTTTGTCGTTTTCTCCTGCTGTAGTCCTATCAGGATCTGGTGCAGAGGCTGGAGCCGGTCATCATGGAGCTGGAGAGACAAGGCAATGTGCTGGTCGTCTGCCACCAGGCCGTCATGCGCTGTCTCCTCGCCTACTTCCTGGACAAGAGCGCTGGTACATCACACACACACACACACACACACACTCAAATCACATGAGCCCTCATGTGACTGATGAACATAATGAGATAATGATAACGAGTGTGTAGGCTTCTGACCGCCTCTGACGAGCTAAAAATGAAGCTGCTGATATTCCCGAGCGAAACCCTTCCATGCATCACCGCTTTGATTCGAATACGTGTTCATAATGTCAGCAAATCTCATGTTTTGGTGTGCTTGTGTCGTATAGATGATTTGCCGTATCTGAAGTGCCCCCTCCATGTGGTCCTGAAACTCACCCCAGTGGCGTACGGTACGTGTTTTTCCATTCACTTAGGCCCATCCTGAAGAGCCATATTTTTTCAGGGTTAATATAATAAAAATTAAATATGTAATATTTAAATGTATTATTTATATATATTTATTATTTTTAAATGTAAAATTTATATATATATATATATATATATATATATATATATATATATATATATATATATATATATATATATATATATATATATATATATATATATATATATATACACACACATATAATTTATATTTTTTATATTATTTATTTCAAGTAGAATTATTTATATATTTAAATTAGACAAAATGTAAAATCAAATTAAAATGTTTAAATATATATTTAATAAAAAGCATTAAAGTGTTGCTTTTTGATCTGAACAATTTCTTTAAATATCACATATGCACGGTACAGTCGGAGTGATATCATAATCGGCTGATAACGGCTTTAAAAGTCATTATGCTGATATTTCTTGCTTCTTCTTGATATTTAAAACAAAGATTTGACTGTAAGCCGTAGATAAGCACTAAAATATATACGCAAAATGTACTAGGCAATTACAGGTTTTCATATTATTTTTTATGTTTACTAGTGTATTTTTTTTTAATACTGCTTCGTTTTCTTTGACAGGCTGTAAAGTCGACATGTTTGACCTGAAGGTAGAAGCGGTAAACACACACCGGGACAGACCACTCGTAAGGAGAAACATAACCCATCCCATGTTCTTACTAGCAAGCATTTAGCAGCGTGCCGTTTCTCATCTTTAGGGAAATGTTTCTGATTAAACTGTAAATAAGTCCTCAGACATCTTACAAGTTCATTTGCGAAGAACGATTGAGGAATGCGTGTGCGGTTATGATATTTTTGGAGTCCCCTGCATGCTGGGATCTCGCGGCCTGTCCAACCCAAACAGCCCGAGTGAATCAGCCTCGAAGGACGACCTCTTGAACTCTTTTAACAGAGCGCTCTGTGTTTCAGCGCTGTTCTGGCGTACGGCTCGATGTTGTTTTGGTCGAGCACTCTTAGGATGAGATCAGCGTCTTCAGTCGGGGGAGCTTTAATTTTATGTGCATCAACATGTTTAGTTTACGTTTGTATTTTTAAAGAGCTTGTGTAACACGGAAAACGGAAGCTTTTTCCCTTAGAACTACAAAAAAAGTCACCGATGATTGACTTAAACAGCTCATGCAAAATATAACTGGGTTGCTTTTTACTGAAGACCTTTTGCGTAATGAAAGTAGTTTTAATGCATGAATTATGCCTCATAATTCGTTGTGTGATCCCATGAATAATTGTAACCACAGTTATAATACATTAATTAATTATCTGCTCGTTTAGAAAGAATAATGCATCATCAAACAACGCGTCTATCGAACCTTCAAATATTATAATGCATTGGTTCAGTTATTTATGAAAGGTTATAATGCATTGCCAAGTACGTTATGTTAAGTTTATAATGCATTATACATGCTTGACTGTTATCTGTAATTTCATATTTTCCGTTTAATTGTCCTGCAATTCGATTTATTAATGTGCTGTTTTGAGACGGGTTATGATTAGTTAAGTTAATGATATCAAAACACATTAAGAGTTTATTTATAAATAACTGATCATGAAATTTTTTTTAAATAGCAACATAAAATAAAAATCTGCAAAATATAAAAATAATCGTAGAAATAACAAAAAATACGTATTGGTTTTGGGGTTTTTTTTTTTTTTTTTTTTTTTTTTACATCCGAAGCTGTTAGCCAATCACAGCAGGTGTTATTTGCATGCAGAAATCAGTTTCATAGCGAGGCTCCGAGAGAACGCGGGAATAGTTTTGAAGAGCTGCATTGTGATGCAAGAAACACGGCTTTTCTTCTGTACCTGATTCTACCTTTGTGTGTTCTCAGGGAAGCTCCAGGCAGGAAGTCCCGCCCACTCTGCTGAGGAGGAACAGCTTCACGCCGCTGTCCAGTCAGGATCAAGTCAAGCGGCCCCGCCTCTTCAGCGTGGGTGATCCGCCCCTCTTAGCAAGCCTTCCTGCCTTATCAGCCTCGCAGTTCCCCGAGGAGCTGAGCGAGAGCCCGGTCAGTTCTGAGCTCTTAATGTGATTTACAGCCCTGAAACACACACTGATCCTACAAAACAAAGAACAGACACAGTTCTGACCTGAATACCGATGCATATTCGATTGAAAGATTTAAAGGAATAGTAAAATTGTCCTCATTTGCTCTCACCGGAGTACCTCCAAACCTGTATGAATTTCTTCGGAAGATATTTTGAAGAAAATTTGTAACCGGGCTACCGACTTCTGCTTAATTCTACTCAGCCGTTAATTAAATGAATAATTAATATGCGTGTCAAATCGGCATATTAGAATGATTTCTGAAGGATCATGTGACGCTGAAGATTAAAGTAACTATGCAAAAAAATTTCACTTTAAAAATCGAAGGAATAAACGACATTTTAAAATATATTCAAATAGAAAAGAGCTATTTTAAATCGTAAAAAACACTACTTTTTTACTGTATTATGGAACAAATAAATGCAAAAGAGACACGTTTTTAAAAAAATATTATAAATCTTAACGTTCGAGAACTTTGGCTGGTAGTGTGTATTTTATTTTTAGTAAAGTGACAGTAAAGACGTTTATAATGTTACAAAAGCTGTTCTGTTTAATTTGCTATTCATCAACCAATCCTAAAAAATCATCCACAAAAATATGAACGCTGTTGTTTGTTGTGCTGCTTAATATTTGTTTTGGAAACTATGATGGATGAATAATATAATAATTAAAAAAAAGTCGAAATTTGTTCATTGTTTATCGATTGACAGCACAAATGAACAAACCTAGTGTATGAATCACTCTATTATTATTAATGTTGTAACCTTTATGCTCTGTCTTGCAGGAAAGGCTGAACAGCTTCGCCCCGTCAGACTCGAAAGACGGCGTCCAAGAGTGACGCCCGTCAGCGATTAATAGTTTTCTCCAGACATGAGTCAGCTGTGGACGCCCGCTCCGAGTCCGCACACGTCACCGCTGCTTTATGTAACGCTAACGGCTCCGGAGACGCCTCCGTCCGCTCTCCTCAACCCTCGTCCGTCCGCAAGCGATCGCAAGTACGGTAAAATCACGACTTTTATCACAAGTTGGGCGGATCGACAGCTCGCGGAACCAATTGGAGCGCAGATGAGCTGACTGAGTGGGCGTGGCTTGTGCCAGTTAAGCCGATTAGAATATTTAAAGAGACAGCGCACCGAAGTAAGAAAGAAGGGAACGTCGAAGCACTCGTTTTGATTGCCGTGACATCTGTTTAGCGCTCTTTTAATCATCCTGATTGACTCGGGACAAATTTATTTGGATGTTGTGTAAATATTTGTACGATTTTAGACGTTAATTGTCTGCGTCTTATTTTCTCATGTATTTACAATTTACATTCTGGCTTTGATTGTTGCGCAGAATGTCGTACTGAGTTCAACGAATGTCTTGCGGTTGTGTGATGTCACGGGTCATGTGACAGCAGAAAAGTTTGTGAAATTTATTATGCCGTTTTTTTTTGACTGTTTAGTATATTTTGGACGGGAACATCAGGGTAGTTCTTAAAAATAACCTTCATTTGTTAAAAAAAAGTCAAACTCGAGAAAACTCAAGTCAGTCTTTAACTGTTCAGTCCTTTCATTGTTTTCATCTTAAAGCATACGCACAAAATCATTATAGAGTTGTCTTCGGATGTGCAGGAACGTTTAATGCTACTGAGAATAGTTATTTTAGTTCTTATCATTTAGATTATCTTTCATTTTAAAACGTTATTTATGCATGCTTTTAGCGTGCATCAGTTCTGGAAGGGTGTTTTTTAAATGCTATTTTAAAGCGTTTTTAATTTAAATTTGAGTTGGAGTACGTTGAATGTAAAGAAGATATTTCTGTCCATCAGAAGCTGCATTGCTGTTGCTTCTTGCAGCTTGTTATTCCATTCGAATGCAGACACGAGTGTGATTTGCATGATGGGATATATAAGATCTGTAAGTGCCTTTGCTTCGTAACCAAAGCTTAACCAAAACAAAGCCTAAAAAACATGGCAGATCTCTGAGAGTGCAGATTGGTCCAAACACACGTCTATCTCTGAGCCTACTCATTTAGATTTAATGCAGTGTGTTATAGGACATACGTTCTGGTTTCATTGCATCACAATATCTGTAGCACTGTTATAGTTATGACTAAATATATATGTCATGCTAATCTATTGATAAACATTTTGTGTTCTAATAAAATCTGTCTGTGATGCAAGGACAATTTCTTGGGACATTATCATTTAAATTGCAACCAAACGTATTTATATATATATATATATATATATATATATATATATATATATATATATATATATATATATATATATATATATATATATATATACATATATATATATATATATATATATATATATATATATATACACACACACACATATATATATATATATATATATATATATATATATATATATATATATATATATATATATATATATATATATATACACACACATATATATATATATATATATATATATATATATATATATATATATATATATATATATATATATATATATATATATATATATATATATATATATATATATATATATATATATATATATATATATATATATATATATATATATATTTATGTAGCCAATCACTGAAGAAGAAAGTTTATTTTATTGGTTTTGTTAACATTTATTTTGGTGTTTTTCCAGAAGGAAAACATTATTTTATTGGGTGTTTTTTCCCTTTCTTTTTTTTTTTCTTCGCTGTGGTTGATGGCTGGATGAAGCTATGGAATAATTTATGTTTTAATTTCCTTCGTAGTGGCCACAGCCACACAGGCCTGCCAGGATGTAGAAAGGGAGGGCACTTTGAGCATCACAGCCACAACATCGGACAGTTGTTCCCACAGCTCCGGGAAAATAAGTAATGTTTCCTTTTTTGGTAGAAGATTTGTAGCTTGTCCTCGGATAAGTTTAAGCGAGTCGCTGCTATTGTTAATAGTTGTTAATGCTATGTATAAAAAGTGATAAATGGGAGGAAAATAAATATTATCATTTAGTTTTCATCTGTTCTCTGATTAGAGGATTCTTGAGAAAATCATTCCAGTTTGTCATTTCCTGCTATTTTGATCCAATCGTGTTCTTGGCAGAACGGCGGCAAAATAAATCAAGTTGTGGCACATTTTGTCCCCAAAGTGAGCTCATGAAGATAGAAAGGACCATCATGTATTTAAATGGCACTCCACCCAAACAGATGGAGCACCGTTTACGTCTTTCTTGAGGTTGGAGTGTGAGTGTTTTGACCCGTCTTACTGGCCTGACCTCAAAAGCCTGCTTGCCTTATCTCTATCGCGGGGATTATTATTATAACAACCGACATATCAGACGTTTTGGGGAGACTGGGAAAAAATGTTGTGCCTCGTTCAAGGATGACGCCGAGAGAAATCTTGTGTTTTCCGAGATCAGATCTGTGAATCAAAAACGTGTCTCAAGGATGACAAACAATTGCATAAATGTTTAGGCTGTTGCAAGTGAAATAAAACTTCCCTTTATCGTTTTAAAACTATATATTGGCTCATTACTCCTAGTATCATGTAACGTCTTGTCTGTGGAGATAAAATATATGACTTGGAGTATGAAGGAGTGAGGAGCATGTATGAGCTTGCTTTAATGATATGTTGCAAAACTACTGTTTTGAACTACAGTGACTGCCATCACGGAAAAGCAAAGTATTTCAATAAAATACCTATGTCTTCTATATTTAGTGTCAGTGAAACCTTCATATAATGCGCTTTAAGCTAACTATCTCTCTCTCTTGTCATGTATATGACTAAAATATATACTATAATAGGTATGCTTAATATATCACCAGAGAAATGTAATAATATTGGCCGCTAGTCACTACTGGATTAACAATTAAAACGGTAATTAAAAATAGCTGCTAGTAACATAATAGTCTACTAAGCTAGTTAAGCTAGCCTGCGCTCCCTCACAGAAAGAGCGTTGTTTTTGACGGCAATTCCCTATATTTTGATAGGATTTGAACTATTTATTGTCATTTTGCGAGAGCTGTAGTAGTGTTTCTGTGGGTTAGACTAAAAAAACGAAGGCAGGCGGAGCTCGTGACGACAACGGGTTTCTGTAATAAGCGTTTGTTTTTTTTTGCGCGAAACGCAGTTGCTTTATTTGTTTTGGTGACTGACTCCTTCGCCTCACCCGCAGCTGTCGGTGAATATGGCGCTTGTTTGGGGGAATATACTCGTACTTGTGTTCGCGCACTTTGTCGGTGAGTAACTACTAAAAAGTAGCCTTAGACGCCTTGCTCGATGTGGCGCGTCGCGTCTTCATTTGACGCTCTGCATCGCTATCCCAGCCACTTTATTAATGGAAGTACGCACATTATGTTTGAGTTATACTATTCGTTTTACTGCTTGTGTGTTTTTAAATAAGTTTAACCAGCCCAACGTGTAGTTTGATTGGCACTTGTATAAACTAGTTATGTGATAATTGCCAGGCTGGGTCAGGTGATTCAAGGTTTAATCTTCATTACTAAGCATTTGACAATATTCAGTGCTATTGGAAGATGCAAAATGCATGCAGTTAAAGGTTAAGTTCATATAAGCTATAAGTCTGAGAGGTGGAGTTGTTTTCTTGAGCATACCTTGGAGATTTTTTCCGTAAGCCACATGTTTAAAATAGATTATCTTGGATCCTGGATCATCTTCTGGTCATAGGTACTGCATTACATACATACTCAATGGCTAATTCTCCTTTTCGCATGCTATCTTTAGCATCATATTGATATTGAAGTGATTTCATAGCAAGCATATGTTTTTTGTTTTTTTTTGTTTGACCGCCAACGCGCTTGATAATGAACAAAAAATGCTGAAGAAAATGTTTTAACTGCTTTGTCGTTTGCATTGAGTTTTGCTCTGAAACTGTCAATTTCAGCGTCTCAGGCGCTTTCCCCTCAATGTGGGAAACCGAGAAAATATCCAGACAAGCACCTGTCAAAAACCTATATGCAAAGAGTACAGTTCAATCAAGGAAATATAGTGAAGTATGCCTGTCCCTTGGGCTACACACTTTCAGAAGGAAGCCCCTTATCAAAGTGTGTGGAAGGAAAATGGACAGACTTGGACATGAAATGCAAAAGTAAGATGCATCTATTTCTAAAATATCTCTTTCACTCAAACGTTGAACTCCACGTCTTAAAAAGTTCTCCTTTATCCCCTCAGAGAAGAAGTGCAATGCCTTGGCTGACATCGAGAATGGGCGATACAATCAAGAAGGGCAATTTTTCGGCGATAAAGCCTTTGCTGTGTGTAAAGAAGGGTATTTGAATTGTTTTCTTTAAGTCTGCAGTCCATAAATTGGTGAAAACATGGTTTGTTGATCATAAATAGAAAAGGTAGATTAAGTGTAGAGTTGCTATTCTTTTTGACTCGTGTTTTAGATCCTCCCTTTGTTGAGGTTAATGCCTTTTTTGCTCATTGACATCATTTTCTCGTGCAGATATGTTTTGAAAGGAGAAAGAGTCCGCGTGTGCACGGAAAAAGGTTGGGGTGGGGAGAGCCCCATCTGCGACGGTGAGTTTAATCCTTCGTCATGTTAATAACATCACAAAGATTTACGTTTCTGAATGTCCCGCTCATACTGGGAAGATGTGTAATGCAGCATTGGTTTTAAAGGACTCTTACAGTGTATTAGATGTAAGGGGATTGTAAGGGAGCAACCTCTAAAGGTCGGTTTGCCGAGATTTGTAGGAAACAAACGGGCTGTGCTGCTTAATGTTGCCCTCTCGTGGTGGATTCTTGTAATTGATCATCAGAAGTCGTTTTTTGGAAGTAATTGTTTTCTTCCTTCTGGTTTAGTGTCAAAGATCATCTGTTCGGCACCTGTTGTGGCAAACAGACAGATGCATTTTGGAGAAAGGACACAGTACGCACCTGAAGATACTGTAAACATCGTCTGCAGTGAGGGATTTGAGATGATTGGCTCGCCACAGGTCACGTGTGGACCGGACGGACAATGGCAGGCCTTGCCTGAGTGCTCGAAAGGTATTTTATGTTGTTTTCACACTTGGTTTGAACCTGATTTCAGCTCCACTTCTTTCCACCAGTGCTCCATTTCAACAGACGCAAAGAGTTAATGCTGCTCGCTAGAAGCAGTTTCTTGCACTGAACTTCTGACTCTACTTCTAACTGATAATCGAATGATTTTAACATCGGATAGATGTTCAGTTTTGGCTTGAATTGAAAACTGTTTTTATACCAAAATCCAGCATTGGGTTCAGTTAAAGTTTTTACACTGGACAGGCGTTGAGTCCAGAGTCCAGTTTGAAGGGAAAATCGAGTTTTTGTTAGAAATGAGAAAGTTGGTTGACATCAAAACTCAACATTTGCTCGATGTCAAATGTTAATATTGTGGAGATATCATATTTTGCTTAGAAAAAAAAATCATCTTTCACCATTTAAAGATATAAGATATATAACTAAGTTCTGGTTAGAAATAAAAAAAAATGGTTAATTTAAAAATTAAACCATTGGACAAAAAAAAGATTTTTGGTTGGAAATTAAAATTAGGTTGCCATCAAGTAAACATGAACCCAATTTTAATTTCCAACCAAAAATCAATTTTCTGGTTTAAAATCAACCATTTATTTTTCCAACAAGTGATGGACATTGTATTTTGGTTCAAGAAAAAAAGAAGTTGCACGCTTCAGATAAGATTGCTCAGTTTGGTTTTCACCGCACATAAAAGAAATAAGACTATCTTCTACTCCCGTCCTTTATCAGTGATCACATGTTCGGCACCTGCTGTGGCAAACGGGGGGATAAGACTTGGATCTGGGGTGTACAGACACACAGACACAGTGGACGTCACCTGCAGTGAGGGATTTGAGCTGATTGGCCGAGAACAGGTCACGTGGAGCAGATGGCCAATGGCAAGGCTTGCCTGAGTGTCGCCCAAAAGGATTTCAGGTACTGGTGCTTTAAAGTCTCTGTGTGTCCATATATTTCGTTTTTAGCTTTTAACGACTATTTCTTATTCTTTCTATAACCTTTATTTGATCTTTTTTCAGTTGTACTTTTCTTTAGCCTGTGAATGTGAAATGGAAATGTTCTTGTTTCTGTTATTCGCATTTTATTTATTTATTTTCATGTCTAAATGAAAAAACTAAAATTTAAGATGAATTCTTTTCATTTTTTTTTTTTTGTACTTCCAATATTAAACAAAAAAACTAATAAACGAACGATACACAGATTATTATCAACTTAGAAATGCCAAGAACATGTTCACAAACTAATTCAGGATCTTTAAAACCTTGAATGTCGCATAAAAACCGATAAGCAGCAAATAAAATTCATATCTTCTACTCCCGTCCTTTATCAGTGATCACATGTTCGGCACCTTCTGTGGCAAACGGGGGGATAAGACTTGGATCTGGGGTGTACAGACACACAGACACAGTGGACGTCACCTGCAGTGAGGGATTTGAGCTGATTGGCCGAGAACAGGTCACGTGTGGAGCAGACGGCCAATGGCAGGCCTTGCCTGAGTGTCGCCCGAAAAGGATTTCAGGTACATTTAAAAGCCTGTGTATTCTGTGTGTGATGCAGTGTATATATATATATATATATATATATATATATATATATATATATATATATATATATATATATACACTCAGAAATAAAGATGGTACTTTGCGTATTGAATACAGCTTGGTTCTCTCGCAGGGAATTGTGGTCCAGCTCCATCGCACCCTAACGCTTTCCCCAGCTACTGCAGAGAGTATCTGTCGATGTGCAGTGTAGGGTACAGCCGGAGGAGGTAGACTCGCTGCCTGAACTTCCGTGGACTTGCAGCTTCATGTGAAAGTACGCCAGGCTTTCTTCCTTGGCTTCATTGGCTTTCTATATTGAAGAATATAGAAGATCCTTATTAGTCGTAGAGAGAGCAAACCATACACTTGTGGTTATTATTTTATTTAGTATTCGTTTAATTGAATGATATATTCATTTATTACATACGTGACCCTGGACCACAAAACCAGTCATAATTCAGGATTCGTGGATGATCTGAAAGCTGAATAAATAAGCTTTCTATTGATATATGGTTTTGTAACATCGGTATTTGGCTGAGATGCAACTGTGATGAAAATCTGAAATATGAGGGTTGAGATTTGAGGAATTCGCCTTAATTTAGGGCTTATTTTAGACACATTTAAAGTTAGAAATGTACTAATTATCTTAATTGAACGTGATTTTTACCCAGTATCCTAGCGATTTCGGCATGAAAAAAAAGATTGGTAATTTAGACCCATAAAATGTTTCATGACTGTTTTTTTGGTCCAGGGTCAAATATAATTTCATAACTAATTAATTTTTATTATATTGTTATTTTCCTTGCTCTTGCACTGCACACTTTTTGTCTTCAGTATTTTTATCTTGTTTTTCAGTACAAAAAATTCTGGATCCAAGGTATATTTACTTAAAAATACATTTAATTTTTTTTTTTTTTTTAAGAAAATATTAAGTGATTTTGCTCCTCAAGCAAATGTATTTTGATTTGAGAATGTTAACGCTGTGTCTCAAATTATTATGAAAGTAACATATCGGTAAGATTTCATTTAAATAAATATTCTGGTTGTAGTTATTTTCGAAGAACATGTTTGGTTTATTTCTCGTGTTTTAAGAGAACAATTGCTATAAATTGCAAAAACTGAAACCGAACAGCACAGTTGTTTGTAATGGGCTTAGAATTACATGAAGACTCATATCAAACAGTTTTTTTTTTCACGGGCGTCCTGCTACATTCGCTAGTTCTGGATGTTTGGTGAATGGCCGTCCTGTTGGGACGCTTGGTCCCTGACCGTGTTAAAATGACCTCGGCAAGATACGGGGAGATCCTAACAGACCGTTTTCTGCTATGGAGTAGAAACCCCTGATTTAAAAAAAAAATGGATTGCTATTGACCTAGAAAGACAAAGTCATGGTGTGCCCACCGTCGTCCTCTGACTTCAATCCTTAAAATGAAGATCTGTGAGGGTGGGTGGCAGCATAAACGGCTATCCTCAAACCAAATACTGCCAGAAAATAAGTTCAGTAGAGCTTTCACACATCTGCGGGTTCCTCAGCAGCGCAAGTCGTTATAATTGGATTGACTAGAAGAGCAGTGAATGGAAGAGTACCACAAATATATATATATTATTATATATTATTATTATTTATTTATATATATATATATATATATATATATATATATATATATATATATATATATATATATATATATATATTCAAAAAGGTAAAAAATGACTGACAGATGTGGAATTGGCCGACGCTCCCATAGACGCTGCATTAGAAACACCCGAACTATTTTTTACGTCTATGTGCATATAATAACTTGAACTGTCTTTTTTCGTGAATGATGCATATGTGACAGATTTCAGACAATATATGTTGTGTTTTTTTTTTTTGTTTTGAAATGATCGGTTCTTTCGCACGTGACAACATTTTCATTGTAAAATAACGTTGAGGATAAAATGAATTCTTAATCATACTGACTGATTTACAAAAATGGCATATGCATAATCATCTGGGGCACAGTTTGGTTGTACTGGAAAACAAGACAAACCTACTGAAGATGAAAATCATTTTTGAAGTGTGCTGCTGTTTGATCGTATGGTTTTTGTGGTTTTAGGGGGTTATTTGTTGTGTAGAGGTTAAGATAAGAGAGAATGTCTGAAGCGGTCTTTTTTCCCCTCCATACACTTTGATGAAATAACACTGCAGGTCGTGATGTGTTGGAGCAATCTAACACTTAGTTTTTCATCAAAAGGGAAGAAATGTGGATCCGCTGGAGAGCTTTCCTACGGCCAGTTCAAGTACACGGGCGTTTCTTTTGGAGATTCAGCTACGGCCGTCTGTGAGGATGGGTGAGACACAGCTTCTGTTTCTAGACGCCGATGGCTTCGTTTCTTCGTCAGGAGAGAGGCGGCCGTCAGAATGAGAGCTGATAAATGCGATCCGCTCCAGTCCATCATCTTGAGTAGTCCCGGATTTGTTTCTTCACGGGATATTAATAGTTGGATTGGAGTTGTTCGGTCTGGGGAACCGAAATGTTTCTTCTGTGAAAACCTAAAAATGCTGGTGTCGTGTTTGCAGGCATTCATCCACCTTGTTTTTATGGCTCTCGTTAGGTATGAGCTGATAGGCTCTGAGGTGCGGACGTGCAGAGATGGAGGCTGGGACGGAAGGAACCCCGTGTGTGAACGTACGACTGTTTCCTGATTCTTGTTCCCGTTTTTTTTTTTTTATCATACAGCTTACTTACTGCACCGCAGCCTACGTCTGTCTCAGTGATGCATGATGTACGTGTGTTTTGCAGCCGTGCACTGTCCTCCGCCTCCAGAGGTCAAGGACGCGGACCTCTATGAACCCGTCTACGACCACGTTCCCTTCGGTCATGTGTTGACCTATCAGTGCCGTACTGGGGCTCTGATTGGTCAAAAAGAGATTTACTGCACCAAGAGCGGCACCTGGAGCGCTCCTCCTCCTCAGTGCAAAGGTACGCGTGTAACGTAATATTGACCGCCTCAGCCTCGTGCACGCCGTGATGACTACGGCGTGCGTTTTTCGAGATGTTTAGCGATTTTTACGGGCAATGAGCCGAGCGATCGTGCAAATCCAATCGAGAGCCACCTTTGCTGAATACAAGTGTCGATTTAAAAACTGATTTACATTATAATTTTAAAACTAGGAGTGTTTTTGTTACGATAAAGCATTGTACAACCCCCCCAAAGACGTGAAGGTCGGTTTGAGGATATACGGTATATGATTTACGGAGCTTCAAAATAAAGTTATTGTAGTTCTAGAAAAAATGCAAACACGCGTTACTCTCAAATTCTCTCAACGTGGGTTTCAGGAGAGCTATCAGTCAGTAAACGGGGGAAAAACGTAACTCCAGATATTTTCTTGTAAATTAAGGTTTGACTTGTTACTTGAAAAAAGTAATCTGATTACATTATTTTTGATGCATTACCCCAACACCGGTTAAGACTATCTACTGTACTCACTGTAACCTGAAGCTACTGTGCACAACGTTAATGCTGGCCACAATTTATAAAAAGCTCGTTGATTTGAACACGTTGGAGACATGTTTAGTTTACTTGTATTTGTACACTTTTATTTACTTACGCTCACCTAAATGAACAGTCGGACATGAATGCATGAATGAATTGCCGGTCTTTTTCTGTGCTTCTCAGATATTTTCTGTCTTACCCCACGTGTGCCGGGTGGATCCAGAATGAGGGGCCTTAGGGCGCTCTACAAACACAGGAACACCGTGACAATCGCCTGCAATCCTGGTCTAAGGCTCATTGGAGAGAGTTTTGTCACCTGTGGCCTAGATGGGAAATGGAATCCCAAACTCCCGAGATGCGTGTAGAAATCTGCACACGGAGCGATGAAACAAACACGTATTAAAGAAAGTAACAATACAGCTGGCTGTCTCAAAGTCATAATGAAGCTTATTTCTTTTCACTTTATTTCATTCAGATGAGCAGAACGCTATTTAGTATTTACCCAGACTATTTATTGTTGCGAAAGTAGAACTTTTCTTTTTAATTTTTATATATATATATATATATATATATATATATATATATATATATATATATATATATATATATATATATATTTTTTTTTTTTCTTTTACTTTACAGCATTCCAGCAGAACTGGCAGTAAGCAACTAATACAGAGAAATAAATTCAATAAAATCCATATATACTGTATGGCATGGATATTCCGTCTGTGATCAATTATGTTACTGTGCTTTACACTTATAATAAAAATGGTTATTGTTTGAATGTTTCAGTATTTCAATATATACGTCAAAAAAATACGTTGAGGCTTCGCGCATGCGCAGCTCTCTCGTTCTGAGGGGAAGAAGCGGGAACAGCGTTTTATACAAAGACGTATTTTTAAAGGTATGAAAAACTGCGTTAGTGCTTAATCTTACATAATGGAGTTGCTGGTTTGATAACATTAATGACATGTGATTGTAAACGATCCACGGAAGTAAGTTTATGACGGAAAACTTATTTTCGCGCTAAGTATTCTTTATGAATTTGCTTAGTTAAAAAAAAAAAAAAAAGATTAACGTCCTTGTTTTACTCTGGTACACTGTTAGAAAAAATCCTTATAAAACGGAAAGCTTGCTGGCAGAAAATTACCGGGTCATTTTGTGGTAAAATTACGGACGTTTCCTTCAATTTTTATTTTTTTAAAGAGCATTCTCTGTACCATTTATCTACTTCCGGTAATGGTTATACAGCAAATTATGAAATTTTGGCACACTGTTTCTTCTATAGAATTAACTAAAAATGTTTTACCTCAAAATCTGTATTTATAATATTGGTTTTATATATATCATCACTACCTTATGCTCAGATAGCTAATTTTATTTCTATTAAAAACAAACAATATATAATAAACATGGTACAATAAATGAAACGCGCACACAAACCAAACATTTTTATTGCAGGTAAATGCAATAGGTTTTGTATAACATGAAAATACAAGCACAAAACTGCAACACTGCAAAATAATTTTCAAAAACGCCAACAACATGCATACATTCAAGCAACATTAAAACAATGTCGTGTTTTAAATAGCTTTGTGTGCAATATTAGTGATGCACCGTCAAAACAATTAGCTCCATCAGTAAAATAAAGAAACCAAGTCAAATTAATTAAAAGAAAAACAAAATCAGGAATAAAAACAAAGCTGCAGCTAAATAAATAAACATACATAAATAAATACAAGCACCAAACCTTGAATACAAAATCATGGCTTCAGTGGGAGTTAGCCATTGAACAATGTGCAGAAAATGCTCGCTAAAGGTTTTTGTTTGTTTGTAAACAGTATATATGTACAATATTAGCGCTGCACTGTCCAAAAGTTGGTCTCTTTACTGTTTTGCTTTGGAGCTCAAGTCAAATTAAAAAAATTCAGGAATACAAACAGGGTTTTTTCAGGAATTTCGGCGGTCTTGGAGCATTTTGATGTTTTGTTCCCTTCATCTCAGCCTTTGACCAGGTTTTATTCTGAAAGAAATGAATACTAGTTTAACTTCACAAGCAAAGAAATTAATGACACTGAAAGATTAACACGCAGACAAGGTTTAGGATTTAACATCACCTAGATTTTTGGTGGTGTAAATTTATTCTGAAGCAATATTTTCAGTGCTCTATCAGCCTTTACATACTTAAATCTGCGTATTTAACTTTATAAAGGCCTAATTTTACAATGCATACGTGTTTTGATATTAAAACGTTGGATGCTGACATTTGAAATTATTTTAATAAAAAATGAATCCGTCTGTAGGTGGCAGCGAGTCACTGTTAATAAGCGAGTCGTAACGACTGAACCGATTCATTTAAACTGATTCATTCAGGAAGCAAAGCAGTACCGCGGCTGGGTTTGCAATGTTTTGTTGGCGAAATAGAGCAAAAACAGGCAATATGTTGTTGAATTAACTTGTTTATTGAACTGTAGGATATTAAAAAAATAAAATAAAATCTGAACTCGTTCACTAGACTTATTGTCTTGTAACATTACTAAAAAAAAAAAAACCTAAACGTTACCAATAGATACATTAGACTAATAAAAGCACTAAAATGTAACACAGTGGCATATATTCACATTATCTCCACAAATATCAATTAAATCTGAATCAAAATCACTGTGAGGACACGCAAAACGGACACGTTAACGGGTCTAGCACAGGTTGCGTTACATAAAATAAAGAAAGGAACAATAACTAAACCCAAAATGTAATATTTTACCTCAGGGTCGTTAATCTTTCTCCGGATGAAGTGATCCGCGTGTTGATGACGTTTGCTTCTCCCGCACGCGATTCGCGCCAAAAAATTTCACGCACCCACAATGAATTAATCTAATAAAACACTGAAATATAAGGGCACGGTCACATATATTCACATTATCTCTACAAATACCAATTACATCGAAACTGGAATGAAATCATTGCGTCGTTGTGCGAGGACACGCAAAACAGTAACGTTAAATTAAACTCAACGGGTCTCGACAAACTAATACGATGTAGCACCTAAATACAACATTGGCATCACTAAAGATTGTAAAGAACAAAAACTAAATCCTAAACTTACAATTTTTTTTACCTCAGAAGCGTTAAACTACTCCTTCCCCGGAAGCTGAATGAAGTTTTCTGTGTATTAATGGCGTCTGCTTTTCACGCACGCGGTTCGCGCCACAAGGCTCTTGCACCCACAATGCAATGCGTCATTAAAAATGATTGAAAAACACCTGTAAACTAAAAACACGGAAACTTCCTTTAGTTAAAAACAAGTTTTTACTGTATTTTTACAGATTTTTTTTTTTACAGTGTAGCTACCTTATGAATTATTTTTATGAATATCCTCGAAGCCATGCTATTCATTGCGTTTAACTGATCACGACCGAGTCTGTGCCTAATAACAACGAACTTGCATAAAGTAAAATAAAAACCACTATAGTCATGTTTAATGGTAGCGTGAAAAATATTTATGTAATTTTGTCATTTGTTCAGTTATATAAATCTGAATAAAAAGATTCCCGCCTAAATAAATTATTATGAAGTAGTGACAATATTTATATACTCTACTGCATTGTGGATACACTTACGTATTTTTTTACGTTTATTAAAACCTTTCATTTGTACGCTTCACTGACTTTTCCGTATGCATGTAAAGAAATCAAAATAGACGACTTTAAGAACACCAATTTCTTTCATTTAAAAAGACAATACAAAATCCAGACATTTTTTTTTTTTTACATGAGCATAAACAAATTTCAAGTGCAAATACCATTTCCCATTCCATGAAACATTGTGGCAAAGTAATGTTCTCTCTAACAAAGACACTTGGAAAAATGGGGAAAATAATAATAAAAAAGGCAAAAAAAAACAAACCAGCAACATGGATCGATCAAAACATTTAACATGGCTTGATATGGGTCTGGTAGAGCAAAGACAAAGGGGAAATTAAAAAAATAAAGCGACAGTCACAGACCGCCGATGACACTGACTAGTTAGAGTAGCTAATACTCTGCATTCCTTTTAGTGAACATTCAACACAACATTGACTACTTTGCCACAAACTTTTCATTTCATGGCAATTGTGGCTATTTCACATATGACCCATCCCTTTTATTCACGGAAATATCCAGCTTGCAGTGCTGCAACACGCGACGTGTTTAGTAGTAGGCGGTGATTTTGGTTTCTGCGATTGGGGCAACATTGACATTTGACTTCTTCTTGGGTTAATCCAAGCTTTTATTAATTTTTTTTTCTTCCTTTTTCTTTTTATTTCTATACTATCATATTTATACATTTAAACAATTATATTAGCGACCCATGTAATAGCTGACAAATGTACAAAATGCCTAAAAAGTCAATAACTGCTTCATAAAATAAACCTTGCGAATATCACACGCATCCCATTCTCTTTAGTTCTGGATTTTTTACGATATAGTCTTTAAGGGTTAACATTTTCGGTCCGTAACCAAAAAAATAAAATAAAATAAAAAATGAGGTGGGCCAACCATGTGTGTCTGTAAATGGATTAAACGTTAGTTAAAACGTTACGGTTAAATGAATTCGGCTCCATGGGGAAAGCAAAGTCGATACCGCAAAAATTATTTTTCCAGCACAGAAATAATCCCGAAAACCTTCTACGCAAGTATGTAAATGCAAAAAATATTTAGCTTGATTTTAAAGAGCTGCTGTCGTCTTGCATTCTGAGAATTGCGTTAACGTGAACTTTCAGGCGAACTACCTGAACGTAGGTAGCTTTCTGATTGAATTTCAAAAGTAACTACCCCCCTCCTTTAAGTCCCGAAGACGAATGCAACACGTTTATATACAACCGTGTGCTTGCAGCACATTGGCCGAGCGTTTGCATACTTGCATGGAGTACGTATCTGGCAATGAAGTTTAACGTTTGAATTGACCCTCTTTTGCGTCAGCCTTGGACCGGAAGATAACGGTAAATACAACGACTTGCGTTCGGACTTATCTCTCAGACTCCAATTAGTCTACGTTTATTTCATATTTACAATATACAAAAAAAAGAAAGAAAAGAGAACAGCAAACTACCATTTTGACCAGTCCTTTTCTGTTTACGTATCAAAGCCGGGTATGGTTTGACCTTCTGGTTTCTTTTCTCACTTTACGTGAAGGGCTTTACCTATGAACACATTCGTGAGGAACGCTAACGGGTTCACAAGCAATACAAGAAACACTCATAAAAAGACGACATCCACAGGTTTATCCTTTGCATTTCAGGCACTTCTCACCACGGTCCGGTGAAACCCAACCTCTGTAACCCCAACGCCGCCTCTCTTTGGGTCCTACGTAATGTGCAAAACGAATTCGAAACACTGCCGCTTCGACCTGAAATTTACTCGAGTCCATCCGCGTCAACCTGTGGTTTGCTGTTTATCAGTGATTCGCGTCTGCGTCATGAAAACATTACTTCCAGC
>NW_025047824.1:1175000-1212500 GCF_018831695.1 Puntigrus tetrazona
ACCTCGCTAGCTATACGCTACCTCGCTAACCATACGCTACCTCGCTAGCTATACGCAACCTCGTTAACCATACGCTACCTCGCTAGCCATACGCTACCTCGCTAACCATACGCAACCTCGTTAACCATACGCTACCTCGCTAACCATACGCTACCTCGCTAGCCATACGCTACCTCGCTAGCCATACGCAACCTCGCTAACCATACGCTACCTCGCTAACCATACGCTACCTCGCTAGCCATACGCTACCTCGCTAGCCATACGCTACCTCGCTAACCATACGCTACCTCGCTAGCCATACGCTACCTCGCTAGCTATACGCTACCTCGCTAGCCATACGCTACCTCGTTAACCATACGCTACCTCGCTAACCATACGCTACCTCGCTAGCCATACGCTACGTCGCTAGCTATACGCTACCTCGCTACTTTAAACGTATTGTATTGAAAGTATGAAATAATTTTTGACAGTTGATATGAAGGTTAAGCCTAGCAGAGCACAAAAACGTACCGTTCTTCCTCATTACTAGGACATCTCCACACTCATCCTCAGACGGCAGGAAGATCTCCGGAACCACGATCAGAATCTTGCGTTTGTGTGGAGGGTTGATCGTCCAGATACACTCCACGTTGGCTGGGTAGTTTCCTGGATAGTTTGGGGACTCGATGTACCCGATGAACTCTCCTATTTCACCCCCACATTCCCGATCTGAACACACCACAAACAAACAAGGTAGCATTAAGGTAAGACAGATCATGCTTTCCATTCCCAATGCCAAACTACAGGTTTCTCTTTCATGGAACAAATCACGTTGATTTGATCTCACATTTTAAATTAGCCTGATTAATGGCCTGATTAGAGTTTGAGCGGACTCACTCTTGCATTGAGACACACTGATGGCTCCGTCGAAGTCTGTGGTGGTGTTTCCGGGACAGGAAATGCAGTAGTTCTGTCTGAACTCGGCCTGGTAGGTTCCATGAGGACAGCGGATGCAACGGTGGACTGAGGTGTTATAATAGTGACCTGGAGAACACAGCACTGCACACACACACACGCACACCGATATCACACGGGCTGATTTAGCATGAAGCTTTCTTCACACACACACACGGACCACAAGAGTCTGAGAGCCAGATTTACTAAACAGAACAGATTAGCGTGAGACAGCTATTCTATAAAAGTGCGACGAGAGCGGAAAAAACGTAATTAAAGAATACAGATGCAGCTGGATCGTTTCCGTAATTATCAGCGCAATCTACAAAAAGCAACGCCAATTAGCCTAGGCGCGCAAACAAGCAAGAGTCGATGGCAATCAGGTGAGAGCAATCTACTAAACACCGGCGCAAAACGTGCGAAGGCTACAGCCACACAAAGCCAGAGCATCATTTTTTTCCCCCTCTTCTCAAGAAATATCTGCGTACAAACGCAAAACCGACTGCAAAACAATGTAGTATACGTGCAAGACCGGCATGTGCCGCTAACGCTGAAAGACAATCTCTCAGACGATCTTTCAGTGTTTGTTCACGTGACATAGCGCCATCTGAATAGGGGCTGATGGCGTCACAGTTTTAAAGTATTCGGATTGGCTGTCCACGCGAAAACACGAAGGCGTTTATCCACTGGTTTTAAAGAATAACTGTTTCGCCCGGATCCGTCAAGACAAAACGCTTATACAATACAAAATATATGAGTAAGCAGATAAATGCATCTCTGTGTGGACGGCCTAAAGCCTATGTTATATTTTTCGCATCCGTGAGTCCGCTGTAAGGTGAGTGAGGCAACAACCGTCATCGGAGGTTGGCACGAACATTCGCTTCTCATTTTTTGCAAACGAGTAGACAAGTACGACCTGTACAATCCATCAGTAAAGCAATACAGAGGCAGCTAGATGAGAAATAATTCTGGCCAAGTGCTTATTTTTTCCAAACATTATTTTGTGCCCACTGTCTAGCTTTACGCAAATACACTGCATTGTAGAGCGCCAAAATGTCTGACCTTTGACCTCGCAGTCATTAAAGGAGCTGGCGCCCTCTCTTTTGGTCCCGAGCCCACCTCCACAGGGGAAACAGAGTGTTCGTCCTGGGTCGGGCTGGTACGTTCCCACAGGGCACGGCTGACAGGGCTTGAAGCCATCGCTGGAGAAATAACCAGGCGGACATTGACCTATAAGCAGACGAAAAGGACCAAGAATGGTTAAAAATGATGTGCTAGTGCGAGAAATGCATCTAATACAAGCAGAAGGCACACTGATTAAGTCACCTGCGCATGAGGTGATGTTGCGGGCTCCTGCCGGGCCATGGCGGTCTCCTCCAGGACAAAGGTCACAGGCCAGCTGACCTTCACGTTCCTGAAATGTTCCAGGCGGGCACTGGACGCAGCGTTCCTGCTCCCCATGGTAGTATGACCCAGGCAAACATCTGACTAAGAGAGAGCAGCCAGCAGGGGGCAGCAGTGAGGAAGCTGAAACGATGAGCTCCTGTTTCTTTTTGACAAATGCAACCGACTCCAAAGACCTTGTGGTTTTAAGCAATCAATCTAAAAGGCTATAATTCATAACCCAAGACTTCAAAAATTGTAAACTTTGCTTTGGTTGTCAGTACTTTCCAGTTCCTTTTTATAAATGTTTGCAATCTCAGATAACTATTCCTTTCAAAGAGTAGCAATAGCATAACGTGTGTTCATTTTACACATTCTGCAAAGAAAAAAAAAGATATTCTCCAGATTCGCTTTCTGAGCTTTTTTGCAGAACATATTTCATTTATATAAAATGTATAATTTATAGCTGTTTTTACGGCAAAGGAGAACAGTATGAGGGCCATAATGATCTCAAAAAAGTTTCCTCCTTGTAGACCTAAAGACTTTTATTCTCAACTAATTGAAGTCTCAGCCTAAACCTACAAGTCAACGGTTTCGTGACAGAGCGCAAGTCCCAGACCATCTCTAGTAGATGCTCTCGTTTGTTCTTGGCAGTCTGCACTTTGTTTAAAAAGAGAGCTCTTTTGCATCAAGTTGCAGTGGAGAATGGGGTTAATATAAAACAAACCCCACTCACTCTTCCGTTCTTACCACAGCGGCCGCTGTCTTTTTCTCTGCCCGGTCCACAGTTCTCCTGCCTCAGTCCAGCTTGTGGGACCTTCTGTGCTACCTCGTACTCCAACCCAGCCACGCGGATGAGGAAGCGCTCCTGGTTAATGGATTTTTTCAGGGCTTTAATGTAAGACTTCATTTGCTGCTCCATGCGCTGCCTTTGGCACATCATGTTACAGTTCCCTACAGGAGAACAAGATGAACGTCACAACCTTCACGAGCCGCATTTCCACACTCATTTTCTGTAGGTATGTGGAGGGTTTATGTTAGGTGGAGGATGTCAGACTCACCAGTGGCGTCTCCTGGCTTGACCTCAGCCTCCAGCTCCAGAGTGATGCGCGTGACCTCTTTGCTTGACGGGTTACGTGCCCGGCGACCTTTGGCCTTCTTAGAAGAATCGCACTTCAGGTTAACGAAAGTGACCAGGCAGTTGTTGCACGGCTGGCCACCTGGAAGTCATTATTCACACAAAGAGGGCACTTAGATGTAATTGTATCACATTTTTTGGAAAGACACTGTTAGATTTTAAACATACTAATAATTACTAATTTGGCAAAGGCAAATGTAAAGGCACCCAAAAATTCAAATAGTCACCATTTAGATTTTGTTTTGCTTATAAACATGCACACAGAGTAAATCATATATTGTGAACATGATGTACATACGCTTCTGTTTTTACCCATTTCCCAAAAACATCATAAGCAGAAATACACCGCATTGAAACCAATGAAGTTAGTGTACCATCAGCTTAGACTTACGATCCTTTTGGGAAATGCAGCCCTCAAAGCCTAAAAACCTCAACTACCTGTAGAAGGATTAAAGACAAAGATCAAACCTCATGTGGATTCACGCAGATTCGTTTCACCCTGACTTCACAACCTTAAATTGCCCCTATTATGCCATTTCTAATATTGCTTTTCATGCAGTATGTAATGTAGCTGTATGTGAGAGTCTGCATCATTGTAAAAACCAAAAGTGCAATATAAATTATGTTTTTGTCTCCCAGTATCCCAATTTAACAGTGACCTATTTCAGGAAAGGTGCGTGATCCAAGCTAGCCCAAAAAAACGTGAATGCTTGGTTTTAAAACTCAACATTAGTTTAATATTTAAAGATACTCTTCTAAAGCCAAAACATAACATATTTGTAGATACTTAGGAAACATGTTATGTTTACATACATTCTCTGATAAAAAAAAAGGCTATAACTAGTAATTCTACTCTGATATGTGTGTTTTGGACAGATTCCAGATCAGAATTGCTGTACACATTTCAACCGCTAGCTGGCAATACTGCACATTTAACCTGTATGATCGGAAAACACTGCATATTGCTGCTGTGTTACGGAATCATGTTATGTTTACATATCTGTTTTTCTCAAAAATAATATTATAGCCAGTAATTCTACTCTGAAATGGGCTTTCCAGGACCCATTTCAACCAAATAATGTAATAGTGTATAGCTTTTTATCGGATTAATCTAATTGGCCAAGTATCCGATTATCAATTTTGTTAGTTGAAGCCCTAGTTTGGAGAGATTGCTTCGGATCCGAATATTCCGAATGTTAACCAAAGTCTGGGTTTGGGATGAAGTGCTATCCCTTATTGTCCCTGTCTATGTAGCTAAAAACACAAATGCAGCTCCCTCAACAAACAGTCCTATGACCTTATTCCACAACAGGGACCATCAAAATGACATGGTACCCTTCATTTCCTGGCCCCTATGACCTCTGACCTGGCCCGATCTGTCTGCCGTTGTCCTCTGCCCTCCCCTTATGCTTCGGGTGCAGGTGGCATTTGGCGTTCTTGATCCGGAAGGACGTCGTCTGCTTCACTGGAGGAGCCTGAGTCTCTACAACCAAACAAAGAGGCCTTGACATGCAGCTCAACATGATTCATATAAAGTCCTTGCTGACAACTACTAGCTAACTACATTAATTCACAGCTGCTGGCTCGCTACATACAACGCGCCTGATTGAAAAAACAAAACCAGCTGGGCTGTTTGTGAACATTTAAAGCAGATTCTTGTTAGCTTTATGCTCACTCTGAACACTTATGAGGAACAGCAATTTGAGATTATAGTGTGCCGTGACAGGCATCCTAATGTGAAACAAGTTTGACATCAAAACAAACATCAGACATGGTAAATAAGTTTCTAATTTGCCAAGCGCATCAAGTGATCATGTAATTGGACAGCTGCAATATATCTGTCATTATGTTTCTCGGAATCATCAACTGCAGCTGTTCAAAAGAAACGTCTCATCGCTTTCCAGGTTCGGTTTGCCGGCGCTTTTAACAAATAGTCTACAAAATAGGACCTAAATGTCTTAAGTCTTTTTCAACAAATGATCAGTCACATCGAGGGTGCTTAGCATTAAGAAAATGTTTATCGTGAACCACAGGAGATCAAATTAAATAATATATGATCCGTTTGATTTTCTGCTAGTTTACATATGCAATCCTTCACAGTAAAATTCTGATAAATAAATTATGAAAAGTAAGAAACATGATGCGTAATTGGGTAACAGGGTTGCTAGTTTATTCCAAATGTTGGTTTGTAGTTAACATGCTTAATGGTTTCTTTAACATATCTCAAAACAAAAATGAGATTACCTCTAAAGCGATTTTTAATGGGATATAGACAAATTAGCCATTAAAGAGTATCCTAATTGTAGAAATTGCACACGGTTAGTCACCAAGAATTCTTGACCGACCTACTTGCCACGATTCAACCACCTATAAGATAAGGTGTTGGGACGTATGCATGATCTTACCTATGCAGCTCTGGATGCTGCTTGCATTTAATCTGCTCTGAGATTTACCTCGTAGAATGGGTATTCCACAGCTAACAGAATAGCTGTTGTCTGACTCTGTGAAACATAAAATGAAAATTGATCAGCAGCATTGGAGTTGAATGGGCAAGCTCCTTAAGTGTTTGGGTGGAGTGGGGTCTGTACCTGATAGGTAATGTGCTTTGGATGCACACGTGAGAGAGCAGCTTTCTTTTTTCCCCATCTTACTGCAAGTAAGAGTGGCTTTGGGGGCCACCAGATTGGATGTACATTTCACGATCTCTGTGCAGAAATGGCAAGTTTGACTCCAAGCAAGTACACCAAATTATGTTATTCTCGAAGACAATCCACTCATTCGAATCTATAATTTATACTATAAGGAAATTGCATTTGAACCATGAGATTCTAGTGGCATCTGAATGGCCTCTAGGTGGCTCTCTTGTCCACCTACCGATGCAGTCCTTCCTGTTCCAGTGCAGTTTGTAACCAGGAGGGCAGGTACACTCGTAACTGCCCAGAGTGTTCACGCATCCGAATTTACAGCCACCCCGATTAATGCTGCACTCATCAATATCTAAAAGAAAAAAGACAATTATAAATAATTAATCTTTGTTATAAAAGACAATACATATTCAACTGATGAAAATGTACTGTATACAATACATATAAAATTCGCTTCATCCAACAATGCAGTACACTCAACCTCCCAGTTCCATTTCATTGACAGACGAATCAAACATGGAATGAAAGCTAGTTAGCAAATTAGGTTAGCATTACCAGTGCATTTAGCTAGTTACTCCCCAGCACTGGAGCAAAAAAACCCAACAAAGCCAAACAAGAGAAAAAATTAAAATAGTTTCACTGAGCGGATTAAAAACAGAGACAAAGAAAAAGTGTGTTTTAAAAATTAATTTTCGGAAAAATGTGAGAGCAGGGGTTTTTTTTCTTTAAGGAACAGAGAGCTCGCTTGCTAGGCTAGTCTGGTTTTCCTTCTCTTTGTCGTTCTTTTGTTTCCCATCAGATTTGAACCGGCTCCAGGCTAAACCTTTGACTTTCACATTTCCTTTCCCTGTCTGGATCCCGAGCCTTCATTAATCTAAAGAGCGAGGAAGGGGACCGCGGAAGAGAAAACCAATGTTAGATTGGCACTTCTGTTAACCTCTCATAGTTACAGACTTTGGTCAAAGTCCCTTTTCAGTCCACTTGATGACACCCTCAGGCAGCTGCTTTCAAGTCGTGCAAGTCTAGCTCCAATCTACTTGAAAGACCTAAACCAAAGAGTTTCCATGACTGTAAACTCTGCAACAATCAGTTCTGACTTGAGGCCTTTTGCAGCTTTAAGGCCCTGATGTACTTCAAGCAAAATTGCAGAACAAACTGGTGTGGCATCATTTTGAACAAAATCAAGTCAAAAGAAGTTGGTTTCAAGAGTTCAAAGCAATCTGGTAAACGCCATCAAACCACCATTGGTCCATGCTGATGATGCTGTGCTCTGGAAATCCTCTTCTATTGTTTAATCCATCAAGGTCAGCCGCAAGTAAACGCATAAACATGCTGGAGAGTTGCTTTATAGCACAAACTGAAGCTGTGAAAGTATACCAATGCAAAGGCATTTAAAACTTCATTTTGTCCCTGAGCAAAGAAAAAGCTTGGCTCTGAGAATATCAGGGGCTTTAACATCTATTTCCTGGCAGATAAGCTATCAATTGGAAACCGATGACCATTCTCTGGAAACAAAAGATAGAACTCCATAAATCTGGGTGTTATCTAAGTACTAACGAACAAAGAGATACATTCATTATTTCTGGTCCTCTCAACAATAGATAGACACATCCATCACTTAATGAGTCTTCATCTGCTCAATCAGCCTTGAAACAAGGTTCACTGATGCAGCTTACTCTGTCCGAGAGCTTAGACTTGAAGAAACCAGATGCAAGGCTTCCATTGTCATTCACTTAGTTATTAGTCCTTAACAAAACAGTCTCTAATGCTGCTTTCTATTGCAAACTATTCATAATCGCAAACACACACAGCGGCTAATGAATCGGAAGTCTCGCACATTCAAAGAAAATAGCTCGGTTGCAAAATAAGGTGGATACAAACCTCAGAATAACCTTTACAGATTTGTTTAGGGTCCCGATTGCTGCCAGAGGAAACTGGAGAGCATTTATATAGGAAAGTCTCAGTTTTCACTGGATGTGTGTGCCCAAGGTCCTACCAAGAAGAGCTAGTGGGTTTACCAACATGAGTTTTCTATTAGACGTTTCTTTACTGCAGAGGAAATGGACATTGTTCTTGTAACACAGAAACTCCCATAATGCATGGCTTACCTCCGCAGTGAGCCACGCCGTAGATGACGTAACCTTTGTGGCAGTAGCACTGGAAGCTTCCAGGTGAGTTCACACAAGTGTGGTCACACGCCCGGTCGAATGAACACTCATCTATATCTGCAGAAACAGGAAACGCATTCATTCATACGAGAACTATTTACACTGTAGCGTGGAAAACCGGTAGTCACGATGAACAGTACCATGTGGCGCTTCATCTGACGTCAATCATTTCAGTGGAATCCCCAATTAGGTCTTAATAAACCTTCTGCTGTTCATTAACACACATTACCTTGCTAGAGCTGAGGCATTTAAACCCCTCATCTTTATTTCCTCAGGACATATGGTAATGATTTAGGCTTAAACGCTCCCTAGTCTGCCGTATTACGGAATGTGTCGTAACTTAAGACCGCTTCGGGTCGGTTTCTGGATTCTGTTGACTGCCACCTCACTCATTACTGCAGAAGGTCTCTGTACGCCTCATCTCTGTCTGGGGCAATCTCACGGGAACAAAAATGGCCAGCTCACATTTCACGTATTTCTAATTTTAGTTTTGTGTTTTTGTCAACACCGATTCTCGACAAAGTACTTTGCTCGGCTGGTTTTTACAGGTTTTATGTCAATGAGCTTGTAGGATGTTGGCGGATCAGTTCAGGCCACATCGTCCTCAGTTTACCTCCAAGTGCGGCATCAAGAAGCAGCTTCATCAGTCATGCCTTGAGAAAGCACAGCTCCATAAATGAAGGTTACACAATCAATACGCACCCCAGAAACTCTTGTTCAATCTAACAAATCGCCCTGCTGATGTCTGCACTGTTTCTTGCCTTTGGGGAACATCAGTTCTAGGATTGGATCTGAGTGCAGTGGGGGGGACATCACTCAACGCCTCAGCAGGAGAATAACACTGAAGGACTTTATAGACTCCAGAGACAACAATGAATAACCCAACATGCATCCTCTGATACCCACAAGACTCAACACTGCCTGGATTTAGTGGAGAAAGCCCATTTCATTTCTTTTCCAAAGGTAACTCAAGGCAAAGCAACCAGCAGTAAGTATTTTTGTCTTGTTTTTCAGTACAAATAGCTGAACTTTCATAACCACCGGATACTGTTTAGTCTTTTTTGACAGTTTACAGGAAGTGAGGAACCTGCTACTAGCTAACTCAGATAACTCAGAAGACCTATGTCCATTCAATGCCTCGTAACATGGATACGAATTTGAGATTTATATATCATCCAAAAGCTGATTAAATGAATAAATAAAAAGCTTTCCATTGATGTCTGGTTTGTTAGGATAGGACAATATTTGGCCAAAATACAACTATTTGAAACATTATAATCGGAGGGTGCAGAAATATTGAGAAAATCACATTTTCAAAACATCTTCATGAAACATGGTCTTCACTTGATATTCTCATTCTCATTTTGGCATAAAACAAATGCATTGTTGGCTATTGCTACTGGTTTGGTGCAATTTTTTTTTATCTGCAATTTTTTTATTTTTTAGCTGGACATTTTATTTTCAGGTCTGTGCTCAAAAAGTGGTTAAGAGGTAACAAAAGGCTCGCTTCAGAAATATAATTTAGTGCCATAGATCAAAAATGACTCAATGCCCTAATTCATTTTGCTTCTCAAGTAAATGTAGGCCTATCTTAATTCCATAATGTTTAGCTGTTTTGTGAAAAAGATATGGAGAAAAATCATTTTTGCAGTGCATGGACTTCTAGGCTGTCACTGTGGCATGCTATATTTCATCTAAAGCTATTTTAAGCAGTTTTCTTATTGTAAATGTTTCCAGCATTTTGACAGGGTGTTAATGGAAAAAAAAGAAACCGGGACCAGTTTCAGCACTTAAAATAGAGTGCTAAATACAATGTTATTTGCCAACTTCCCAATTTATATATATATATATATATATATATATATATATATATATATATATATATATATATATATATAGGTATTGAAACAGGTTTGAAATATAAAAATGTTTTTTGTTTTTTTAGAAGGTCAGGCTGTTGCTAAGATGCCATGAAGTGTATTTTTAGAGTGTTTGGGCATTAGTATGCGTGTGTGACAGCAGGTGTGTGTACGTGCAGCGCTGCATTCTCTCATTCTTTTATTTCATTCTTTTATTTCATCTCTCTTTTATTCGTGCTAAGTGGGTATTGTGGAAAAAAAAAACTTGGAATGGTAACAGAAAGGGCGCAATCAGGGGGGTTAATTGTGTTAGAAATATTAGCAAGATTTTCTAAAGAATAAGCGAGTGCCGCTCGTCCATGTAATCCGTTGCCGTGATGTCAAGAGATTGCAAGGGTGTTGCTATGCAGTTGCTAGGGAGAAGTTATTTTTATTTATGGCAACACTTTATACAATACATATTGTTTCAAAGCAGCTTTACAATAATTTAGTTCATCGGTGTCATGCAAAAGTCATCAGTTATAAAACAAACTCAATTCAACTACAAAGAATGCAATAATGTTGTTCTTCAGCTCAGTGCAATGTTGGTTCAGTTTAATATCATTTTATTGTTGCCGAGTTCAACAATTATGAAACAAATTTGAACCGTTTCGTACATGCAGTATTTTCAGTGCCGTAAAACAATGATAGTATTATATGTTTTAAGTGTGTATGTGAATGGATTAATTGTTCTTGATGAAAGTTCTTAGCATCATGATTTAAAAACAAAAAAAATCCATTCTAACCGATTTTATACAGGTTTCCATTACAAACATTTTAAATCAAGAAACAATTACTTATTATTAAAGACTCAATTGCTATTATTGTTCAACGAAATACAGTGAATACCCTTTTTTATATATTTTCTATTATATGGTCTTCAATTAGATTTATAGAATAGTTATGATCCATTTATTGCCTATTAACCACTTTTTGAGCATAGGCCTGAAAATTTTATTTACTGTCAAAAATCTTAATTGCTTTGGAGAACAAACTTACTTTTGGTCATTTTCTAAAGAAGGCCCTTGGTAATTTAGCGCTTAAGCCGGGGGAAAAGACAGACTTAAGACAGATTTATCCAGTTGTACTGTTATTAAAATGCAAAAAACGCTATTTTATATTAATTTTCATTTTAAAACTACATGAAACGTGCCCTTCCAAGTCATCTTTTTCACCGTATCTTCAATCAATTCATCTTTAAGCAGCTCTACAGAAAAGTCCAATATTCCCAGCGCCATTAAATCTATAACGTTATTAAATGTCTTAGATCGTTGCTATTTGGCTGCTGGGGTGTTCGGGGTCTTTAATAAGGCTCGGGTCCTCCTTTCAGCGAGATTCTGTCTGATGAGAATCGTAAGTCTGAACACTTACAGACAAATAATAGCACACGTCGAGAGTTACGGGGCTGACAACTCCCAACCCAGAGCATGAGCAAAAGTAAATGGCCCCTAACAAAACAACAAGTGAGATATTCTGACTTTTTCACCCCTATAGAGCCGGGCATGCGGGTCCCACTTAATCTCGCGGCTTGAAACAATGGCATTGTGAGAGCGAATTGACAGCTGCTCTGTTTAAAGAGCGGAGATACGGGCTTTATCAGCGACTCCCACCTCCAGCGTCCCGGGCATCTGATAACACCTCCCCCTAAACACACCTCAGAAAGCTCTTAAGAGAGCCAGGAATGTCTCCGGGCTTTCGGGGAGGTGTTGAAGGACGCCGGGCTGATGACAGCAGGGCAACGCCGAGGCTGGTAATCCTCAGATAGAGCTTCGGTCTCGGCGCTCACTCAGCACCAGCGTCTCGCTGCCTCACGAAGGAGTTATAGGAGCGATGGAATGATTATTTTGCAAATGCACAAATACAGTTTCGGTAAAACTTTTATTTCTGTAGTCCACTTTAGACATTCTACTAACAGTAAGTAACTCAATGTCAGCTAGCAGATATTAGTAGACCGTCTGTTTAATGATTATTGAGGATTAGTTGACATTTTAGGTAATAGAATATATCTAAAGTGGACTATCAGAATGACTATATGCATGCTTTGCCATTCTTTCGCAATGCAAATATGGTTTTGTCTTTAGATTTTTAATATTATTAAAACGATATATATATCCATAAGAAATTAAATCACAGGAGTCTTTACTGAAAGACTTAACGCATTCGAAACGTTGTTGTAGCGCATTTGACCTTTTCGTAAGTTTAAATACATTATAACATTTAAAGGTCTGTTAGTCTTGTTTTAATGCATTATGCTTTATAAATGCATGGATAATAAGTATGAGACATTATAACTGAGGTTGCAGTTATTCATGAGATAATGTAAGGAATTTTATTGCAAAAATTGCTAAAAAAGTTTTCTCTTTAAATCACTGGCTGATTTTAATTCATTCACACACACACAAAATACTGAGGAAGAAAATAATTTTTGCAGACCTTAGATATCATGACTTTGAGACCTTGTTTTTATCATTGATTCTGTTGTTTTCCTGTCTATCACCGTGAAACTGCTCTTAAACAACCCGTACTGTATGAAGTGCTGCAGAAACAAAGGACTAACTAACTAACTAACTAACTAACTAACTAACAACAAAGTGACTTGACTTTCTAAAGCATTTAAGTCGGTTGAACAAACTCCTGAAACCAAGCATGAGCAAAAATAGCAGCGCTGAAAACCTCCAGGATAAAGCAGCCAGACTTCTCCGTTTTCTCCATTTCTGCAGTCTATTGTAGTCGAGGGCAAAAGGTCATGGATTATTTTATCACTTGACATTCTGACATTCCTTACAACAATGGTTACGGCATTTCAGCAGACGGGAGGAGATGCCCACGCTTCAGTCGAAGAGCTGAGCAAAGACCGTTCCCACACAAGAAAAACTCATCCATCTATCTATCTATCTATCTATCTATCTATCTATCTATCTATCTATCTATCTATCCATCTATCTATCTATCTATCTATCTATCTATCTATCTATCTATCTATCTATCTATCATCTATCTATCTATCTATCTATCTATCTATCTATCTATCTATCTATCTATCTATCTATCTATCTATCTATCTATCTATCTATCTATCTATCTATCTATCTATCTATCTATCTATCTATCTATCTATCTATCTATCTATCTATCTATCTATCTATCTATCTATCTATCTATCTATCTATCTATCTATCATCTATCTATCTATCTATCTATCTATCTATCTATCTATCTATCTATCTATCATCTATCTATCTATCTATCTATCTATCTATCTGTCTGTTTTGTTTTACACATTAATGACTAATTATATAAAATGTAAGATAATGGATAGATTATGTATTGAAATCATATTTAAGTGTACTATATATACACTGTCTCTTAAAATTCTTCTGCTCATCAAGGCCTTATTTATTTGATCAAAATACAGAATAAACAGTAATACTGTGAAATCTTATTGCAGTTGCCAATATTTCCAATATGTTTCCTATTTTAAGCCCAAATCTTTCTGAATGGTTTTTGTTTTTCTCTATTGGTTTTGTAATTTTTGTGAAAATTGCATTTGAATGTGTGGGCAAATATGTGGGAAAGCATGGACAACAACTACAACCTGTGGCAACATAAATGAGTTAATATATTTTTAAATGTATTTCTGTGATGCAGCTGCAGTCTTCAGTGTCACATGATCCATCATACTATTATATATGATTCTATATATGTGAAGCTAAACCTGAGTGTTTGGTTCAAATACGGTTGAGCTGATGCTGTAGCGATAACGATCGCACAGGTATACTCTTTAACATTAAAAGGCATTCGTTTACCTTGGCACGTCCTCTCATTGGTCAGAAGTTTGTATCCTTTCTTACAGCTGCATTCGAAGCTGCCCACCGTGTTTCTGCACACATGGTCACAGCCACCGTTGTTCATACGGCATTCGTCAATGTCTGTGAGAGAGAGAGAGAGAGAGAGAGAGAGAGAGAGAGAGAGAGAGAGAGAGAGAGAGAGAGAGAGAGAGAGAGAGAGAGAGAGAGAGAGAGAGAGAGAGAGAGAGAGAGAGAGAGAGAGAGAGAGAGAGAGAGAGAGAGAGACAGAGAGAGAGAGAGAGAGAGAGAGAGAGAGAGAGAGAGAGAGAGAGAGAGAGAGAGAGAGAGAGAGAGAGAGAGAGAGAGAGAGAGAGAGAGAGAGAGAGAGAGAGAGAGAGAGAGAGAGAGAGAGAGAGAGAGAGAGAGAGAGAGAGAGAGAGAGAGAGAGAGAGAGAGAGAGAGAGAGAGAGAGAGAGAGAGAGAGAGAGAGAGAGAGAGAGAGAGAGAGAGAGAGAGAGAGAGAGAGAGAGAGAGAGAGAGAGAGAGAGAGAGAGAGAGAGAGAGAGAGAGAGAGAGAGAGAGAGAGAGAGAGAGAGAGAGAGAGAGAGAGAGAGAGAGAGAGAGAGAGAGAGAGAGAGAGAGAGAGAGAGAGAGAGAGAGAGAGAGAGAGAGAGAGAGAGAGAGAGAGAGAGAGAGAGAGAGAGAGAGAGAGAGAGAGAGAGAGAGAGAGAGAGAGAGAGACAGAGAGAGAGAGACAGAGAGAGAGAGACAGAGAGAGAGAGAGACAGAGAGAGACAGAGAGAGACAGAGAGAGAGAGAGAGACAGAGAGAGAGAGAGAGAGAGAGAGAGAGAGAGAGAGAGAGAGAGAGAGAGAGAGAGAGAGAGAGAGAGAGAGAGAGAGAGAGAGAGAGAGAGAGAGAGAGAGAGAGAGAGAGAGAGAGAGAGAGAGAGAGAGAGAGAGAGAGAGAGAGAGAGAGAGAGAGAGAGAGAGAGAGAGAGAGAGAGAGAGAGAGAGAGAGAGAGAGAGAGAGAGAGAGAGAGAGAGAGAGAGAGAGATTGAGTAGATACACATGTACTGGATTAGTGCTGTTTTCTTCAGTTCACTGTGATTCAAAGCAGCAGTGGAGGATACACGGGAAACAATCAAAAGGTGAAATGGGCGACTGACCGTAAATATGACACATTTGTCTGGGCTTAAAATATCAGCTTACTGTTCGAATCAGAAGAAGAGAGCGGGAAAGAAAGGTTTTTCTTTCACATCAATACGGTGCAGAAATGTAAGCAATTTGGGGAACGGTACGATATTAAAACTTTTCATATTTTTAGGAAAAATAAACTTCGGTTTGGGCCAAAAAGTAGTAAATGAATACAAAATACTTCACTCTTTATTGTAAAAAGCTAGAGAAAACGTTGGCATTATGTACAGAAAAAGAAAAGACTATAAAAATTGGAGACAATTATATAATATTTTATTTATAAGACAAATAAATCCTTTCAGTGTATGAAGTAGGAATAATAAAATACAGAAAGTAACTTAATAACAGCCACATAATCACATAATTTAGCTCTTCATTTTTAAAAAGCAACTATTAAAAGTAATTTCATGTCATCAGAAAATGAAAAAAACGTTTTCAGCAAAGAAAGCACCTCGACCGCAGACTTAATTAAACATAATCAGGCTGTTTGTCATTTTTATAAAAGGCAGACTCCGCTTGAATCCCGGGAGCATGAAGTATCTTAAATATCGTTCATTTCCTTTCAGCGTAGCAGAGAAACTCACAAGCAGCGTATTTGAGTCCACGTGTGATATTAAAGGCCGATATTTCTCGAGCACAATCTAAAGCGATCCTATTTAGGCATTTTTTGCAGATGCTTTTAACCAAAGCGACTTCCCAGTTTCCGTGTTCCCTGGGAGTTGAACCCATGACCTCGGCGTTGCCAGCACTGCTCTCTATCCTCTGAGCTATCAAAGAAGAGAACAAGAAACAAGGAGAGAATATAGAGAGAGGAGCGAGTGCGGATCGCGGCGGACAGGAGGAAGGATCCAGACTCGGGGATCAATATATCATCAGCTTGTCCTGCTTTCCACGGGCTTTGATTGAGCTGCGCTGGATGTTTCTGATTAGGGCTGAATCATCTGAGTAAATGAGGCGTTCATCTCAGAGAGAGGCTGCATCATCTGGAGAAAATAACGGCATTAGGAGCCGAAGAAACTCTCGCTCTGGGCCCGAAGGAGGCTCCGTGTCTTCTCGTGCCAGTGCCGTCTGGGGATGTTTTTCTTTGTTTCTTCTACAGCAGAACTAATAAAACTCAATGTTCTTTTATCGCTCTTGTTAGCGTAACGTTATGAGCGCTAGAGGCGACGCAGGCTCCCAGTCTTGGCCGCACGAACCCGCAAGTCTGCACTTCCAGTTGCTCTTCACCCTTTCGGAAACTCCTTTATTCTTCATTAAAGCCGTTCGCGTTCTCTTGTCTGTTTTTCATGCTTCTTTACTTTCTTCTGAAGCAGTCGTTGATTTATGTACACTTTTTCTGACATTTTTTCTGGGCTACGAGATCAAGATAATTTTCAAGGGAAATTTCAGCTTTTTGGCTAAAAATGTTGGAGTACCACTTACAGAAAGATATATATATATATATATATATATATATATATATATATATATATATATATATATCATGTTTACAAAATTTAATTTGACCTAAGAATTCACTTTGACCACAGATATAATTAAAAATAATCAGATTGCTCGTCATTTTATGGAAAAAAACAGACTCCAAGCAGCAACATGTGCCTTAAATATAGTTAAAATACCCACAATTTCGCTTTACAGTAAGAAACAGTAAGAAAAGAAAAAGTAAAAAATATTGATAAAATGTATTTAAATAAACATACGAGTACAAGCCTATATATTACTTAAATATCAGCAAAGAATTGGGAATGCGGCGTCATGACGTGACATCAAAATGTTCGCGCTCGAGAACTCTTTCATTAAACTTTCCCAACTTGTAATTACAAGATCTTCAAAGACGTAAACGCTGTTTACAAGTTGAGATCTTATAATTACGGTAATTCAGAAATGACTGCATGCAATAATGAGTCTGAGTGGGAGTTTTCTGATTTCTTCTTTGAATTCAAAATCTGCTGAAAGCTTCAGTAATGATCATGATATGAAATATTGTCCATGTGAAACCACATTTTTGCAAAGTAATATATTTCTTCACCACTATCTATCTATCTATCTATCTATCTATCTATCTATCTATCTATCTTATGACCTTACTCTATTGTCTATCCATCCATTCTTTTGTTCATCCTTCCATTCATCTGTCTGTCTGTCCATCCATCCATTTTCCATCCATCCTTCCATTCATCTGTCCATCCATCCATCCATTCTTCCAATCATCCATCCTTACATCAACCTTTCTATCCATCCATCCTTCCATCAACCTATCCATCCATCCATCCATCTTTCCATCCACCTATCTATCCATCCATCCATCTATCCATCCATCCATCTATCCATCCTTCCAATCATCCATCCTTCCATCAACCTTTCTATCCATCCATCCATCCATCCTTCCATCAAACTATCTATCCATCCATTCTTCCAATCATCCATCCTTCCATCAACCTATCCATCAACCTATCCATCCATCCATCCATCCATCCATCCGTCCGTCTATCAACCTATCTATCCACTCACATGTCCATCATCAATCTTGCAACCCTATCATCCTCCAATCCAACCATCCATCCACCTGACTACGCTTCCATTTGTCTATCAACCCATCTGCATACCTATCCATCTTAATCTCTTTCTATCCATCCATTCACCAATCCATTCATCCATCCATCATCAATCTTGCTACCCATCATCCATCCCTCCATCAACCCATCTGCACACCTATACATCTAAATCTCTTTCACGTTAAACTACAATTTTTCTCATTGACCCCTCAGAACATGGCTTATAATCTGGGCTTCCATCATTTTCTCTCTTAACTAGAACAGAAGAAAGCGCGTGGCTCCTCAGGACTGTTATCTTTAGAAGAAGATGGTACCTTTGCAGGTCTTGCGGTCCGGCTGTAAGGTGAAGCCCACCGGGCAGCTGCAGCGAACTCCAGTCACGGCATCATGACACGTGCTGTCACAGCCTCCGTTATTAACCGCACACGTCTCTGAAAACACACACACACACACACACACACACACAGAGAGAGAGCAGCAGTCAGGACAGGAACAGATTACATGTATGTGGAGATCAAACCAAGTGAACACCCTGGACAGCTATGATTAGTCTAGTCATGATTGCAGCACATGCACGCGTCTGTCGAACACCTTGTTATTGAGTGTCTGAGCATCAACAGGAGGGTTAGAGTTCAGCGTTCAGCTAAAGCATCTGTTAAGCAGCAGATTAAAATGTCACAACGACCATGACACTGCATTACAAATACGCATAAACACAACTCTCCTTAAAACTCTCATTAAAAGTCACTTTGTACAAAGAAAACACACCTTTAAATGATAACAACAATAATATTAATAACATTTTTATTATTGTTACTTTGGGGTTTGGGGTATATAATCAATATGCAATAAAAAAACGTATTCTGTATATTGATGCTATGAATAAATCATTATTTAATGTAACTATTATTATTATTAATATCAACAACAAACAAACATCATTGTTTAATGTTTTTGTTTTATTTTTAATTGTATTAATACATTACCAACTATACATAGTCATTATATATTATTTTTATCGTTATTATTATTATTATGCTTTGTATTCGGCACTTTTTAGGATTTAATTTGTATTTGGTATAGTCACAATAAACGGAAAACTAAAAAAAGACCATTTTAATCAACTGTACAGCGATATTAATAAACAAAAAAGCAACAAAAAATCTAAACTCTAAACTCGCTTAATAATCGAAGCACAATAACTGTCATGAATAAGGGTTTACCGCAAAGCTCTGCTGGCATTCATCAGAACGGCTCTATAAATGAGACGGAGAGTGAGAGCGTGTCGAGTGCAGGTCTGTGTCACAACACGCTTCCAGATTCACCAACTGCATCAATCTCTGATTATAACGCTTGACATCTACGGATTTGGGAACTGGAACGCGCTCACACACAAAACCCTCGCCTTTGTGTGGGTAAATTCTCTCATCTGAAAAGATTTGATTCAGCTGTGTGAGTGGATATAAATATAATCTTTTGATAGAGGAGATGATAAGCGGTGTCTGATTCACCGGGAGACACCTGTGAGCTTACCGAAGCACGCTTTCCACTAAACGCTAATGATCCGTGCAGCGAGCCGAGTTAACCATCAAACCCAAACTCTCGTGTTATTCAGCCAACTGTCTGAAGGAGTCCTCTTTCACGGGTCAACGATACGCTGAATGACATCAGTTCAACGTTCATCTGATCCACTCTATTCGGTTTAACTATGACACTGTTCGAAAAAATACTAAATGATTCAATCGATCGTATTTACTTAAAAGAATGAATCGATTATTATTGCATTCGATTCTTTAAAGAATTACTGATTTATTGACAAACCAGTTTTATCATAAAAAATATTCTTGAACATTAAACAGCTTATAGTTGCATGCACGTTATGTCCGCGCATACTTAAAAATTAAAATAACATGAACTCTAAAAAATAATAACAATGCAACAAATAAAAAAATACTGGACAAAGTTGAGCGCGTCTCGCATTAATCAGTTTGACAATAAAATGATTCAGTTACATTAAAAAAGCTCATATTTACATTTAAATGGTGTAAAAAAATACAAAATTAACACCCATCCATGCATATTTAAATATAAACAGAAATAAAAACTCGGGAAGAATATCTTTTTCATTACAATTATTTATTAACATAAAAGAGCTCATAATTACAGACACCTTGTGATCTTCTATTTTAATACTATTAAAATTAAATATTAATAATATATTACAAAAAATAATAATTCACCCAAAAACAAATATATTATTTGAAACCCCTAGCAACCACTTAAAGGCAAATACACTTTTTCAGGCCAACTCCGACATTACGGCAGCATATTTTTCACAGCCAAGCACCGTTTAAACACTAAAAATATGCAACTTTAGCACCAAAGCAGACCTCATCGAGGTACAATTATCATTCCAGCTATACAGTAGCTTCAGATTGATGTCTGCTGCCAAAGATATCATGCTCCTCTTGCAGGAGAGAGCTACAAATAAACTATGTTAAGACCTTCTCTGCAGACTTCAAACATGCACTTCAAACATGAAGCATCTAACACCGTCCTCAGGCAATATAGCCGAAGCAGAGGCTCGTTTTTGAGGCACCTGTGCATGCAGAGACCCGTTCACTTTTCACTTCTGTCAGAAACACTCAAACAAACGACTAGTCTTTGGTCACATCCCAACACTTAATGCAACCATTATCTGCATAAACTCTCTCTATACAACACTCTTAGAGAGGAGTTAAATCTTAAGAGTGGGAAAAAACGCACTCATTAACTAGTACCCAGCAGGCCTGTTGCTAATGTAATACCACCTCCAAGGAAAATTCAGGGAGAAGGATTTTCTACTGAGGCAAAATTCTAGACTCCTCTTAATTAACTCCAATTAGGTCATCTAATGGCTTCTCAGGAGATCGGATCATCTCGCCTGCCCTTGTTCTTGCCACTCTGACTGAAACTTTAACCGAGAAAGACAGTTGTTAAAAAAAGAAAGTCTCGGTCTGACTTGCATGTATTTTTTTTTGTGCAATAATACATGTAAATCCCAGACTCCGTTGGCATGTTTGTACCGCCATCACGGTAATTGGACGTTTCACCTTACTTAAGCAAAACCATCCACCGACATTCAGCTAGTGCTCAGGAATCCACACTCAATTGTAAATGTTGGCACAATTAGTTTCTGAAAGGGTTGGAACAAGTCGGGAACATGCCGCCAGAGCTATTTGGTAAATATGACAGCTGCTGGCACGGGTCTCTCTCAACCTCAACCAAACACATCGGTCCCCATTAAATTCGCTCTACTGTTAACAGGTTGACATGCAAACAAGCTTGTTTTTTAAATACACTAATGCTTTCCAAGTCGGGAAAATAGCATGAGCTGACAGAAAGAGAAACAAAGTGAGACGCGTTTTTGGTACCGGGACAAAGGTTGTCCTTGGACACTGGTGTATTTACTGTGCTTATTTCAGGCCGAATAAACAAAATCCCAAAACAAGTGAATTTAGTAGATTTAGTGCCAAACCAATGAGTATCATTTATAATCTCAGAGCCTTGTGCAATCAAAAGTGTGCACCCAAAACCAAACGCTTTCACAATTTGAAGTCATGCGTGAGGAACTTTGAAAAACGAAGTACAGTGATGTGTTATAGCAAGTCCAATTGAATTCCATTACAGGAATTTATCCCAGGTCACAGACTTGGCCAAATCTGACCCATTTTTCTTGTAGCAGAGACTTGAGAAACCTCATCAAACTTGCTGTCTTATTGAACAAATGGTTTCCCACGAGAATGTGGGGAAAAAAAAGTCTCAGACAATTAAAGCGGAATACCATTTTAATGGGGGAAGATTGCATTGCATCTCCTGACTAGTATGGAGAAATTGGCCAGAAATTGGTGCAAATGTTGAAATTGGTGCAGTAAAGGTTAGTAAGAGATCCAGCATAACCATCCCCATTTTAATGGGAGTTAATATTGTTATTGGTATTGTGGTGATCCCCTAACTTGCCAGAATGGAGAAACTGGCTAAGAATTTGTGCAATAAAGGTTAGTAAGGCTTCCAACATTACCAAATATCCGCATCCACCATGAAAAGACGTAGCCAATAGGAATTGATAATGGTTGATAATAAGTGCCTCCTGATTTGCAAGAATGAATAAACAGGTCCAAAATTGGTGAAAATGTAGAAACTAGTGCGATAATGGTTAGTATAAGTTTCAGTATAACCCCACTATTGAAAACCCAAGCTAAATTACGTTAAATTTGGTAAGAATTGGTACAATTGGTAACAGACTTATTTTCCAAATGGTAAACTCTTTCAATTGCGGTAAACTGCATTATGTTTATCTACGGACTTGCCAGAATGGAGAAAAAGCAACATTTGCGATAAAGCAAACAAGAGTTACAGCATAACCATGCCCCCCTACTAAATGAAATATAAAGCAAGGTAAAGAAAATGACTTATTTGTCCATTGGGTTAACCATTTTAATGGGAGTAAATAACATTGTGGTGATGTCTTGACTTGCCAAAAGAGAGAAACTAGCCGAGAATTTGTGAAATAAAGGTTAGTCTTCCAGCATTATCACATCCACTATAAAAAAGAAGTAACCAATAGGAACCTTGAGAAATGTTCACCTTTACCATTGGGTAATCCATTCTAATAGGGGTAAATGAAATTATGGTGGCATCCTGACTGGTAAGAATGAAGAAACTGACCAATAATTGGTGAAAATGTTTAAATTGGTGTGGTAATTGTTAGTATAATTGTTTCAGCATAACCACACCCACTAATGAAAGAAATAGCCAATATAAAGCAAGCAAAAAAATACTCATTTACCGTTGGGTAATTTGCCTTGTAATGATCTCCCGACTTGCCAGAATTTAGCCAAGAATTGGGGCAAAAATTGCCGAGAAATTGCTGCAATAAAGTTAGTAGGCATTCTAGCATTACCACGCCAATTATTTAAAAAAGTAGCCAATAACAAACAAGCTACAGAAACTGACATACCAGTGGGAAAACTATTTTAATAAAGGTAAATTGCATTGTGGTGGTATCGTGGCTTGTCAGAATGGAGACATTAGCCAAGAATTGGTGCGATAAAGGTTAGTAAGAGTTCCAGCATAACCACGCCCGCTATTGAAAGAAGTAGCCAATAGGAATCAAGCTAGAGAAATGGTCATATTTACCATTGGGTAACAGCTCTGGCTGCAGTGGCTGATGAGGGGTACTTCTTTCCTCTGCATACACACACACACACACACACATTACAAAAACACTGCTTAGTCTTCCAAGATTGACTTTATAAACTGTATAAAACACCCTGGCCAGTCAAATTTGGTTTTAGTTGCACTCAAAATGATCCTTTTATGGGGATACTGGAGCAATTGAGTTTATAAGCTTACTACCAATTTTCCAGCTTAAACCAGCCTAAGGTTGTGTACCAGTTGTAGTTGATTTAAGCTGGTTTAGAGCCCCTTAAACCATCAAACTAGGTGAGCCTGAGCAGTCCAACGTGATGTTTAGCACTGTTACGTACACTTTCGCACAAAGAGCAACAACTGTGTTAGTCTTCTCATGCATTGACAAGACAACACTCTCAACACGGAGCAGATAGATGCAGACCGGTTAGTGTAAGTGAGTTTGACTACAACCTTCAGGGTAAACATACGAAACGAGCAGGAAGGCATGAACTGGAGTCATACAGAGATAAACTGCGGCAAAGATTCTCACTGCATCTCATCTAAGACATTCATTCACTTACCTGCGCTGCGACTTCTCAGTTTAACTGAAAACTACCAAATTACGAAGCCCACTGAACCGAACAGCTTACGAAACAAATGGTTTTAACAATATGACGCCTGGGGATTGCGCGTACCAGCCAGATGTGAGCATCTGTTTCAGATTAGCATCCCTCTCAGGCTTAGAATCTCCACAACCCTTTTGTTTGCTAAGTGTCTTACTTCTGCGGAAATGTTCGTGCAAATCCGCTGGCTTAATGCGGAGGGCTTGGGTATGTCGTTTGATTGTAGGATCGCATGGAGATGCCTGGACCCATGTGGAAAAACACTTAGCGGTTAGGTGTTAGCTGTTAGCGTTTTCACATTCTGTTTGGATATATTAAGAGCGAATTCCACTGGAAAGTGAGCATCACTTACTACTCGCTACGAAGAGAAAGGTTCAAGGCGTGACTGCTACAGATGACCGTTTCCACGAAACTGAGATGTTTCTTGAGCAGCAGCTCAGCATATTAGGATATTCAGCTTTGGGGAATGCTAACTCTTTGCTCTCTTCAGGTTTTTTTTTGTTGTTGTCGATACTTGTGGATGTGCGATAGTGTTTGTTTTATTGCCATCCCTTCCGTTCATTGTGCGGTTTCTAACCAAGCCCGTTTGGCAAAGCGAAACGCCGGTGACAGATTGAGAAGGATGAAAGCCGTATAAAGTGCAAAAGTAATCAAAGCGACCGAAATCCATCACCGCCGAAGAAAAGCAGTCAGTGAGGATGAAGAGAGTGGGAAAGAGAATAGATGAAGTAGCTAGAGGAACACAAAAGCCACCCAGTGAGATCAGAGTGATTGATTTTACTCTACCAATGTGCCATTGCGAGATTAAAGTCCGAGAGCTATTCGGCAGAGCAACGAATCAAAGGATGTTCGGTTAAAAAAATGAGCAGAGATCACTTAGAAGCTATTCTGGGCTAAATTGTTCATAAGGATCCTATTGTATTAATGAGGTCTGACTAACGAAAATACAGGCAATCTGATTCATTGATGCAAACGCTGAGCTATTTCTGCCGCCGGGGCGAATCCAACCAGAGATGCTGAAGTGTTGGTCAGAGTCCAGTCGCTGACCAAATCACTGCAAAGGCATCTGAAAATGTCTTTAACACATGCTACGTCTGGTCCTCTGAACCGTTTCGTTCTTAATATGCTGTAAACAGAGCGAGGGGGAAAACACAGTGAGATGGCAGGACTTAAAAAGAATTAAAAATGAAAGCTTGTGCTGAATGTTTCTTCAACTTGGACAGTTTTGGCCATGTGGACGTTTAGAAAATAAACTCTCTTAAAAACACTCTGACTAGTAGAAGTTGAAGTATCACCAACTAGGAAGATTTCTTGTTTTCTTCTAATTCTTAAGGTCATTGCTTGATGAGTACAAAGTTTTTTTTTTTGTCTTGTTTTTTTCATATTCGTCATCCTTTCCTAACAAAATTGTTTGCTACAGAAAACCCGATCAGATTTTTTTTTTTTTATGACAGATGAAAGTTTCAAAGGCAGTGTTTAAATGTGATCAACGTGTGCAAAGATTTTTGTTTCTATAATACATTTAAATAAAAATGATAATAGATCTAAAAATACATTAAAAAAATCTAATACATTTCTATATTTATTTATAATATATTATTAACACATTATATTATTAAAATAAAATATTTAATAATTGTAATAGTATTATTATTAATAGTATTATCATTTCAATTTATTATGTAATTTATATACATTTATATTATTATTATTATTAATCCATAAATAAACAGAAATGCTTTCAAATGTATTAATTAAACAGAATAGAAATGTAAATAATATTAAAATGTATTTGATACTTAATATTATTCAATGACAGAGTATTAACAATAAAGACATTTATAATTTTACAAAGATTTCTATTAGTGTTACACTAAAGACTGTAGTAATGACGCTGAAAATTCAGCTTTTAATCACAGAAATAAATTCTGTTATAAAATATATCAAAATATAAGAAATGTTTCTTTAAATTTTACTGTATTTTTGATCAAATAAATGCATCCTCAGTCTTTCGTACTACAAGTATCTATAAATATACATACGTTTTAAAATGCATCATATATTTCACTACTGCGTTTAAAAAGAAATAATAAAGGCACGAAGTAAAAAGTTTCCACGGAAGTTTAAATGTGACTTTCATAAGTGTGTTAACTCGACCTCCGGGACATAAAAGTGCCTGTCGTGGAAGAAACATCCATCCAGCCCGTCTCCTCACCTTCTCTTATCATGCGAACGGTTTCCATCTCCTCAGGGGATTGTGGGTAGGCCACATCAATTACTCCGTGACTCCAGCCCATCGCTCAACAGGGGCTCATTAATAAGTTCAGCTTGTTTTATTGTGGCTTTCTGGCCTATTAGAGCTGGTGAGAGAGCGACCCGGAGACCGCAGGCCAGCCTTGGGCAAGCGGCTGGATCTGGATTCCTGCGGGGGGAAGTGTGCGACCCTGACAGATTCACCGCAGCCCTCTGGCCTCTGCGGCCTGCGCTTTACTCAGCAGAGCGCTCGGCTTGGTCTTCGGGGGCCGTCAGACAAGCCAGACGTCTCATTTGCGGCGCTGCTGGCAGGTTTCGGGGGGAACGGAGGGGTAATAATAGGGCGTCTGAGTGAGACCTTGACATAAGAGCTGGATCCAGAGTGAAAGAGGCGCGCAAGAAACGCATCGGAAGCCAAACTAACCGCCGTTTGCTCCTGGACGCTGAGGCCGAATGCTGAAATGCTGATTTTAAAGCTCTGTCTTCGAGAGCGTGTGTGTGTTTGTTTCTGTTTGGATGTGGTCGGATGGGAAGCCGGTTGCTAACTTCAGGATTCATAACACCATCCTGAAGTCTGCGGGTCCGCTTGTTTTATGACTTTTCCAGCTATTACGCCTGACACTCCCAAGATCCACTTTCAGCACAAAAAAGCACAGATAAATAGTGTATTCTATATGAGCACCGCTTTCTGTCGCTCACTCGTGGTCATATTGGCATTTGAGTTCATATACGTTTTTTTTTATGAATTAATGAAATTACAAAAATGATGGGTGAACCTCACAACACATGTCTAGATCATAGTAAAAATGAGAGAGTAAAAAAAAAACATCTAAATAAAAATGCTCTATGATGATGATGAAATGATCTAATAATATTTTTTAAATCTTAAAATGTATTTGCCATTATTATTAGTAGTATTAGCATGCTAGTATTGTTATTATTATTATTATTAAGCTAAAGATAAACTTAAAAAACAACAATAATTTAATAATATAAAACTATAATTTGCAGATTATTATTTTATTATATAATAATATATAATAATCATTATATAATACATTTTGTTAATGTATCATAATAATAATGATAAAACTTATATACCAAAAATATTATTGCTACTATTATTATAATTATTTGGATTATTTTAATAATACATTAACCTCATTTATTGTATAAAAATTATTATTAATTATTATTAGTAAATAATTTAACTAATAATAAATTATTATTACTATTCAAAGAGTTGGAAAATGATTCTACTTTCTACAGAAAATATGCACAACAATAAATCATCATATTATCTCTCTCTCTCTCATTTTGATATTTAGTTACGATATATCTAATATAATAGCTTAGATATTCAAATTTAGCATTGCATGTAATTCAGGCCGGCTGTAAACAGATGCAAGTCTTCTGTGGATTGCTAGTCATTCGTAAATCAGCGCTCAGTAATTCAGAGGTCTGCCGTGATTGGCTGCAGAAATACCAAGCAGAGCTGTGATTGGCTAAAGAGGTGCACAGAACAGCTGTGATTGGCACACACACACACACACACACACACACACACACACACACTTCTTATTCAAGGCCATAAAGCTGCTGTGTTGTCATTTTTTGGATCTCAAATAAAATAATTCAACTGTAAAGAAACAATCTTAATTCCTTTGGTGATGCTAACGACTCATACATCACACACTGCAGCTTTAAACACCATTACGACAATCAGTGCTTTATAATAACGTGAAATGTGTTCAGTCAATCAAGCAAGAAAGGTTAAGCACAGGAAAGCACATAACTCTTCACGTTCAGTGATCTTACCTTTTAAGTTTGATATATGCTCAAATACATCAGGTTTATATCTCATGCGTAAGTGTCTTTTTGCGCTCAGCTTTCAGTTTATAGTTCCTCGAAGCTGTAAATCCTCATCCGTGACTAGACTAATGGAAACACTAACATATGCATGTAAATGACGCGAAACTAAAGGACAATGTGCTCACTGTAAAACACTGGAGATGCACAGAACACACTATGTTCTGAGCGTCGCGTGAAGCTCTGAGATTTGCTTCCACCGCATTAAAATCAAGCCAAACTGTGGACTTCACTGAACATTAACTTCAGCGTTTCCATCAGAAGTCTCTTAAAGCCAACGCTTTGGCTTTTAACTGTGTCCGGAGTTCACTAGGAAGTCAATGCTAAATCAAAATCAACCCTATTCACTAAACGAACCCCTAAGCAATTCATCCATCTGTGAAACGTCATAATCTTTGAAACCCAATTTCTTCTTGGTTGACGTTGCCGATCGTCTGACGGAAGCTGGTGTTGGGTGTAGTTGCAGCAGCTGGCCAGGTGGAGTGCTGTGGTGCTGTCGAGGGTTCACTCACCTACACAGGTCTTCCCATCGGAGTGAAGCGCAAACTTCATGTGACACGAACACCGGGGCCCGTGGTCCATCTCCTCACAGATGTGCTGACAGCCGCCGTTACCATAGTTACACGTCACTAAACCAGAACAACAGCAGCATTAGAGGTCAAGCATCCTTCTGTCCATCTATCCATCATTTTGTCTGTCCATCAATTCATCCACTGTTCTGGATATATCCATTATTGCATTGTTTGCCAATCCATTCATCTTTCTGTCAGTCCATCCATCATTTTGTCTATCCATCCATTCATCCATCATTCATCCATCCATCCATCCATCCATTAATTAATATATCCTTTATTCTTTCCATCCATTCACTTATGCATCATTTGCCAATCCAATTATCTTTCTGTCAGCCCATCCATTCATCCATACATCTATCCATCTATTCATCCCTCATTCTGTCCAATCATCCATCCATCCATACATCAATATATCTATTATTCTGGATATACCCATTATTGCATCATTTGCCCATCCATTCATCTTTCTGTCAGTCCATTCATCCATTCATCTATATGTACATTGGTCTGCCAATTAATTTGTGCATCCATCAATCCATCCTTCCATCGCTTTGTCCATTCATCCAACATTCTGTTCATTCATTCATCTATTAATCTGTCCATCCATTTGTCCATCCATCCACCTATATATCCACTGTTCTGTCCATCCATTCAATTGTGCATCATTCTGCCCATCCATTCATCCATGCATTTATCCATCTGTCTATCCATCCATATATCCATTTCTCTGTCCATCCATCCACCTACTGGTCTGTCCAATTTTTTATCAATCCATCCATTCATTTATGCATCCATCATCCATCCTTCTATCGCTTTGTCCATTCATCCAACATCCTGTCCATTCATTCATCCATTATTCTGTCTGTCCATCCATCCATCCATCCATTCATTCATTTATCCATCTTTCATTCATCTATCTGTCTTTATATACCTTATTCTGTCTATTCATTCCTAAATCCATCTATCCATTCATGTATTGTTCTGCCCATCCGTTCATCATTTTGTCCATCCATCCATCCATCTATATATCCATTGTTCTGTCCATCCATTCCTCCACCCACCCACCCATCCATCCATCCATCGCTTTATCTATTCATCCAACATTCTGTCCATCCATCCATTCATCCATTATTCTCTCCATCCATTCATCCATCCATTCATTTATGCATTATTCTGCCCATCCATTCATCATTTTATCCATCCATCCATCCATCCATCCATCCATCCATCCATCCATCTAATCTATATATTCATTGTTCTGTGCATCGTTCTACCCATTCATCCATCTATGTATGCATCTATTCATCTATCTAACCACGTTCTGTCCATCCATTTACATGCAGTGACTCACGTTTACAGTCTCTGTTGTTCTTGGTGAGCTGAAATCCAGGTCTGCACTCACAGGCGATGCCTCCTTTGGGTGTCTCTCTGCAAATGTGGGCACAGCCGTGATTTTTATCCATGCAGGTGGGCACGTCTTTAGTTCCATTAAAACGCACTGCAGGACATAAAGAAAGTGGAAAATATGCACACTTGCTGAATAAAAGCATGAAATATTACTGACCTCAAACTTCTGAAATAGCACATGCATATAAAAAATGAAACGCATAACGATTGGCTCAAAATTGGTCTCAGAAAAAAAAAACCCTTGGACATGTTATACTTTTGTCACTTCTGGTTAGGAAACATTTAAGCTACTCTCAGGAACAGCAGCTTTGGGATTTCCTTCAGTTCAGCCACAAATCTGAGCCCAAGCACACACATGCAGTCCAGTGAATGCACAGTATAATAAATTATACACGGTACTTTGGTTTGCAGGCTACACAAGACTCACGGCTCAGTTTAAAAGCGTACTCAGTACCAGTCGTTCAGAACCAGAGAACCAGCCCAAACCCGGGTGAGCGTTGCTTTTCTTTGCCTGACCCCAGATCAGAATCATGTTCAGCAGTGTTTGAACAGTAAGAGGAGAATGAAAGCACCCCACTGACTTCAGACCCCAGGACGCATCTGTGTCAACAGACCCACGGCACCATGGGAAAACAGCAGAGAGAGCCACGGGGAGCTGAAGGGAGCGTCTGTGTTCAAGGTTATATGAGAGAACCGCTCATATCACGTTTATCTGACAGAGGTCACGTATGCATGCAGGCAAACTTCGAGAAAGAAACTTTACAGGAAAAACACGTGGAGATAAAAAGCATTCGTTCTTGAAAGCAATGAAAAATTAAATGGAGGGATAACATTCTAAATGTCACCTTTCTACTACTGTTTGAAGAATGTAAAACGAAATGCATTACGCAATGACGTTACAAACCTTAATATACCTTAATAACCTCATCATCAATTTGGTTTTTAAATAAAACTAAACCTATAAGAAGTCATTTTTATTACTTGTAATAAGTTGAATTTATTATTATTATTTTTTATTGTCTTCCGGGAACTATAATATAAAACAAAAGGCAGCTGTGTAAATTAAATTAAATTAAATTAAATTAAATTAAATTAAATTAAATTAAATTAAATTAAATTAAATTAAGGGACAAATTGAATAAAATTTAAAATTTGAATGTAATAAAAAACTTAAAAAAATTTTTTATACAAATTTCATTTCATCAAAGTCAAACTGAAAGCATTGCATTGTGGGATACAATACCGAACATTTTACCAGCGTATTAACTAATAATAAATAACTAATCTGCAAACAGAAAAAGTCGCATGCTGTTCTCAACATCTTAAACTTTTGCAAACAGCCGATCTCTGCACAGGTTCGGTCAGTCAAAACGCTGCTAATAACACGTAGCAGTTTAGACCTCAAATAATAACACACACACACACACACACACACACACACACACAGACCCTGAGGGCAGTATTTTAACAGAGGCTTTACAGGAAACCTTTCTCCTCCACAGATGAAAACCGCTGACAAATGTGGACAGAGGGGCGACAGGACCGAGCGCTTTGGTTTCAATTAGTAATTCACAACCTTTCACATCTGCCCGCATCACTTTGATTAATTAGAACCTTTTGTTTTCCATCTCTCCTGCCAGAAAACAAAATCTGACCATTTTTTATTCTCACGCTCTTGGGAACCGATGTGTGCGAGGAACTTTCCAATTTCTCTAATTCACTCTCTGGGTCTAAATCCCTTCGCCGCAGCCGTGAACGATGAAGTTTCAGCGAGCGTTTGAACGCCGAGACAAACTCTGAGCGTTAAGAATAAACGGCGTGATTTGCACGATTCCCTGAAAAACTAACTGATGAGGAAACTTCGGCCATCGGTCAACCAAAGACTCCATGAATCCAGATACTTCGATACACCGTGAATTGGTCGAGTTTAAATCATTTCAGCTTTAACCGCACTGCTACTGACTTTTTAAAGCGCAAGTAATTATGGGATTATTCGAATGGCATTCATTTTTTTATGTTTGTTTGCATGACAATGTCTAACTTTGCACATACACGGGACAACTTTTTGAGTAATGTTGCTGTCAACCGGATGAGACGCGGGGTCTGTGATTTAAAGTATTCAGATAGAAATTTGTTACCTATTTTTAGTGGAAAACTGCCCAAGCAGCATCCCTCAAAAAGTTTCCCTAAGGCTTTTCTCATTAATAGAACTTAAGGTTATGCACAAATTATTCAAAATGATAGTGTACTACAAATATATATATATATATATATATATATATATATATATATATTTAATTATCATATATTATTTATATATATATATGGAAATATATATATATTATATATGATATATATATATATATATATATATATATATATATATATAATTATATATAAACATATATATATATATATATATACTATATATAAGCGGAACAGTTTTACCCTTTTTTTGGTAATTTTTGATATATATATATATATATATTTATATATAATTTATATTATAAATATATATAAAATAAAATTTTGATTATATAATCAGAACTGTGAGATATAAATGCAAAATGTGAAAAAGTCAGAAAAGCAAAATATTATTAAATAATATTAATGCACATTTAATAATATAAATCACATTTACTTTTTTATTTATTTATTTTCTATTTATTTCATGCCTGGATGCAACTGTTTTTGTTATTTTTATTGAGCGAAAATCGATAATAATGACATTAGTTGTTTAAAATATACTTGGAAATACGGTCCAACAAAAAAACGAAATTTTAATTATATTTCACACTTTTACTGTTGCCGCTTTTTAAATCAAACATTTGCAGCCTCGCTGAGCGGAGGAGACTTAACCGCGCTACGTATTTTCACAGTTTAAATCTCATAAATCCACTTTTCCTGTAAAAGTAGCGTATGACACTTCTGTTGAGAAGTCAGTTTAAAGGCCTTCACGGGAGCCGAACTGAGAACGGAGCTTCAGGGAAAGCTGCAGCGAAGGCCGCTCGATGCAGACCTCCAAAAATGAGATGTAAATCATGTTCGAGTTCGAAAACAGTCCAGAGAGAGCGAGTCATATCACTTACCGAGGGTCTGAGACCTCTACGGCTGCATCAGGAGAGCAGACCCATTCATCACGGCCGGGTCAGGTCCGGGCTACGAAACGGACCCAAAAGAGCAGTAAACTGCTCAAGTGCTGATACAATGAGCCTTTTTTTCCAGGCCGAGGTGTAGCCCACCCTCTGAGGCCCGGCCCGTAACTCCCTGCCGAATTCCTGCCGTTTTTATCATTACGAGCGTTATTCTAATCTCTCCAGAGACTCCCGGCTTAAGAAAAATGGAGCTGAATGATCGGAAATAGGAAGAAATTCACACGAGCGTTCGGAAAAACCATGGGAAAGCCATTTGAAGGGAATAAAAAAGTGGGCGATTGGGGTCTGCGCTATCACCCCCGGCCTGTTAAAACAAATACAAGCCTGTTAAACCCGTCTACGCAAGACACTTGACTGAGAGACGGCCGGGGACGGGAGTTCGGGGCCAAGCGAAGAGGAATTAGCAGGAACAGCATTTAATTCAATCTTCTCAGATCAAACGATCTCGACGCACTCGCGTCCAATTACAGAACATTAAAAAGTCGAAAGCGCCGCATCGTACGTCACAACCGAATTACCGTGATTATGAGACTCAACGTCTCGAAGAACAAAGATAATTGAATCACACATCAAACGTTAACGGCTGAAAAGGCATTAGAAGAGAGTCAAGGGCGCTGGATTATTGCATTGTCGACTCTGTACTGAATCGTTCGATTGATTTGACTGATTCGGAATCATTTCTACGTCACTATGAAGCCCTTAAGCGCTTCGTTTACATTTTCTTGATTAAAGCGGGAGGGAAGACTGCAGATCGGATTTGAACACTACGCCTGAAAAAGACCTGGAAAAAATAGCTCAAGGTTCAATTACTTAAAATGATTCAAATGACTCAATGACTCAATGGAATTTTCAAGCCCGGAAAGAATCTGCAATATTTTTGTTCGTATTTTTTTGTTGTTGCATGAAACTGATTGACTGAATGTTTTGTTTTGTTTTTTTAAAGACTGATTTAGTCATTTGTAGATTGTTTCAAGTAATTTGTAGAATTTAGCAGATTTATTTATTTTCGCTGAGCTCTCTCCCGCTTATTCTTGCTTGAAAGGAAAAAATGTCAATTTGCCGACCATAGGGGTCATCCGTGATGCAGTTGGGTTCGTTTCTTAGTCAGATTTGGAGAAATGTTGCATAGCATCACTTGCTCTCAAGTGGATCCATTGGAGTGAATGGGTGCCGTCAGAAAAAGAGTCCGAACAGCAGGTAAAAACACAATGATACGCGCCGCTCCGGTCCGTCAGTTAATGTCTTGCGAAGCTAAAAGCTGTGTGTTTGTAAGAAACAATTCCATCAATTCCAAGACATTTTGGGCCTTGTCTAAACACAAAGTCTAAAGAGCATCGTCCAGATGCACTTTTGCTATTTTAACAACAGGAAAACAGTTCATGCACCTAGTTAAAATGGGTTGTTCCTATTCTCTTAATAAGTAATGAGTGTTTTTCAATACGCGCTGTGGAAAAACTACTGCGGCATTGACTTTAGACCAGGTTTGAGCTGGTCCATGGCGCAGTTTCTTTTCGGTTCATCAAAATGCCGACAATGCACTTGAACGCACCTCTTTCTTAGAGCAGCACGCCCAATGCATTTGCTGGTTGAATGAGGTGGAGACTGCGTCGGACTGAAACTAGCAAACCGGGTGTATGATAGGGCTTCAAACTGCTGCTTCCAGCTATCTTCCATCCATAATATTTAATTAATAATAAAAATACAAAACAATCGAAAATGGCTCCAAACTAATATTTCGGCGGATTTTGATGGGAGAGGACAATAAGGCATTGGCTCTTACTGGAGGAAGTGTTATTATGGATTATAAACTCGTATTTTAGCTTTAATCATTAGTTTGAATTTAAATGTTTCTTACAAACACACTTTGCAAGATATTAACTGATGGACTGGAGTGATTATTGCGATGTTTTTAGCAGTTTTTTGGGCTCTCAGTCTGACGGCACCCATTCACAGCAGAGCATCGGTTGCTGAGCAATTGAAAAACTGGATCTGCAGGGAAATCTAGCGAATGGATGTGTTATAAATGGCTCATACTGGTAGTTAAAAACAACTCTATTATCCAAAATACATCATAGTGTTTTTTTTATTCACTGATCTCAAAGCAGCTCAGTTTTACCCCGGCTTTTGCAAACTCTGAACATTCTCTGCAATGTTTCAGCAGGAGCCCTAAGGTGTATTCTGTTCATACAAAGCAAAGGCAAAAACACCACAGTAATATGAAAGCTATTTCTCCAGGAGTCTCAGATCGGCTAGCCAACAATAACAGCCGTCCGACGTGAAGGATGCGATCTGACGTCCTTGCATTTACAAGAGATCTTCGCGTTTTTAGCACCTCTCTGGAAGAACCGATTGGTCGCTGGCTGATGTGTAGACGCTCTCTTCTCACACAAACCCGCGGAGCGTTCGCTGTGCGTTGTGTAACCCAGAGTCGTTTCCAAACAAACATAAAAGGCCATATCGAAAGCACGCTCGACAGCGCAGAAAATGTTTCATGTTCTGATTGACCTATTATGCAGCTAGAACGCGAAGAAAAGAGCAAATAAATACAGCATATCTCCGCCGCCGCCTCTGTTCACTTCGCTGGTTAACACATGAAGTAAACACCGCTACCTGTGAACGATTAAAGCCCAACGCTTGCTCCTGGAGTGTATGAAATATCATTTGCGGTGCACGTACTGTAAAAGTCTGCTATATTAAGGTCAGGTCACTTCGATTTCCAAGAACAGAGCACAGCGGGGGACTTTTTAAAATATTAATGGAGTGTTTTTCATGGGCTGAACTAATAAACACGTTATATAAACTTCTATGTAAAATCTCATAATCAATATTAAAGTGCTCATTTAACAGTTTATACATATTCATTGTAGTGTTGAATGCATGTCAAGATCAACCTTTAAATTATTATCAAAATTATTGAAACATAAAACTTGTGAAATGTATTATAACAACAACAACAACAACAATAATAATAATAATCAGTTTGTCTGTGTGCTTTACATAGATTTTCATGATATTAAACTATTATATACAATTATTTGAAAATCTGGGGAAAAAATCACAATTTTTAAGTTCTTGGCAATGCATAGTACTAATAAAAAATACAGTTTTGATATATTTACAGTAGGAAATTAAAAAAAATATCTTTATGGAACATGATCTTTATTTAATATACTAATGATTTTTGGAATAAAAGAAGAATCAATAATTTTGACTCATACATTTTGTTTAGTCAACCAATATAATTTAGTTAAGTTTAGTTAACTTAGTTTAGTTTAGTTTAGTTAAGAATCAATAATTTTGACTCACATTTTGTTTAGTCAACCAATATAATTTAGTTAAGTTTAGTTAACTTAGTTTGGTTTAGTTTAGTTAAGAATCAGTCATTTTGACTCACATTTTGTTTAGTCAACCAATATATTTTAGTTAAGTTTAGTTAACTTAGTTTGGTTTAGTTTAGTTAAGAATCAGTCATTTTGACTCATACATTTTGTTTAGTCAACCAATATAATTTAGTTAAGTTTAGTTAACTTAGTTTAGTTTAGTTTAGTTTAGTTTAGTTAAGAATCAATAATTTTGACTCACATTTTGTTTAGTCAACCAATATAATTTAGTTAAGTTTAGTTAACTTAGTTTAGTTTAGTTTAGTTTAGTTAAGAATCAATAATTTTGACTCACATTTTGTTTAGTCAACCAATATAATTTAGTTAAGTTTAGTTAACTTAGTTTGGTTTAGTTTAGTTAAGAATCAATAATTTTGACTCACATTTTGTTTAGTCAACCAATATAATTTAGTTAAGTTTAGTTAACTTAGTTTGGTTTAGTTTAGTTTAGTTAAGAATCAATAATTTTGACTCACATTTTGTTTAGTCAACCAATATATTTTAGTTAAGTTTAGTTAACTTAGTTTGGTTTAGTTTAGTTAAGAATCAGTCATTTTGACTCATACATTTTGTTTAGTCAACCAATATATTTTAGTTAAATGAACATTAAGTAACTAAAAATTTTAAGTTGACTCAACAAAAAGGTTTTAGGCAGCAGGGTAACAAATTATTTCATCTTTTTTTACAGTATACAAATATAAACCACAGAGACTTAAGATTGCACTGTAAAAGAAAAAGACTGTGGTCCAGGGTCACATATAGAACTAAAAACCTCTTGTGGTTGACAACCGGCAAAAACACTTCATTTCACTGCGCATTTGTCAAAAAAGAAAAGACCTTCTGTTAACGCAGAACACGTGTTTCATGCTAAATGACAAATCGGCGAACTTCTTTCCCAAAAACAAGCCTGAAAACCCTGTTCTCTGCTGACGAGAGTCGCTGTAATCTGGCGGAAAAGGTCAGAATCTGCTCACAAACCGCAGGCTTTTAATTAAACAATTAAACGATTCTAACGAAACATTAAAAAGTTAACAAGTTGATATAAACGCCAGCGAGTGGAAACAAAGCGGAGGGTTGCTGTCCACAGAAACCAAACACAGAAACAACAGCGAGATGAGCGTAATCTATCCAGACAGCGCAAAACCACCTACACACCCCAAATTATATCCGTTCGACAAATACACCAGCAGATCTGATTCTACAAGGCCAGGAGGACAGACCGGGAGAAAACAGAGATTTCATTTGCATTTCGGTTTGATTAGGCTCCATTATAGAATTGCATTTAATCAAAGGCATCTCAGCTTTGGCAGAGCTGCATCTGCTCTTCTTTCCAGCCCAAAGCAATGCTTTCTCAGTCTGAT